>NC_074690.1:23716745-23964245 GCF_029448725.1 Salvelinus fontinalis | reverse complement strand
TGCCTCTGATTGGGAACCACACCAGGCCAAACACACAGAAACAGAAAACCTAGACCTACAACATAGAATACCCAGACATAGAATACCCACCCACATCACACCCTGACCAAACTAAAAATAGAAACATACAAAGCAATCTACGGTCAGGGCGTGACAACAGCCCTTTTCATTATTTTATGTTATTGTAAAATATGGACTTGTTTCAGTTGTAAGGCCATGACATCAGCAGAAGACACGGCAAGATGACATGCTCAGAGTGTACATTTATCTACAGATCTTGGTGATCCAATGGTGAAAGTGCCATATCACACAAAATATACAAGTAGCTTTACCAAATATACATGGGCAATAGCCCAAAAGAAATAGCCTCTTTGTCAGGCTTAACCTGTCCTATCTGAACGGACACAGGTAGATCAAATCACATTTTATTTGTCATATGCTGTCACGACTTCAACCGAGGCAGACTCTCCTTCCCGTTCGGGTGGCGCTCGGCGGTCGTCGTCACCGGCCTACTAGCTGCTACTGACTCTTTTTCCTCCCCCTCCTTATGTGTTTATGGTTATCACCTGGTTTGAGGGAATTGGCAATCAGGGTGGCTTTATTAGTCAGCCAGCCTGTCTGCTTCTTTGTGCGGGATTGTTCGTCTGTTTCTTTGGATTTCGGGAGTGGTTCGTGTGTGTGTACTGGTTTTGTCTTTATGTTTGAAGACAGGTGTTTATTTGACACCCAGTAGTACGGTTTGGACATTGTTTGTTTACGAGTTGGGAATTAAACTCAACCTATTGAAGCTCTGCTGTTCCTGCGTCTGATTCCACAAACACCCCGACACCTAGAGCGTTACAGAATCCCGCACCTTCATGGAGTCAGCAGGAGCAGCAGCTAACCCTCTCCCATCGATGGAGGAACGGGTTCTCCACCACACCACCGTCCTCCATCGGATCGGATCCGCCATGGATCAAATGATGGAGAGAATGAAGCGATGGGAGAGGAGTGGGCTCCTCTCTCCACCTTCGGCTCCCCCTCCCCAGGATTCTCCATCCCCCGGCTCCAGCGCGCTCCGTCTTACGCTCCCGAGGGATTATGATGGAACAGCGGCAGGTTGTCAGGGGTTTTTACTCCAACTGGAGCTATACCTGGCCACTGTTCGCCCCACTCCCTCGGGAGCGGAGAGGGTGAGTGTCCTCGTCTCCTGCCTAACGGGTCGTGCTCTGGAGTGGGCCAACGCAGTCTGGAATGGCCCGGACTCCGTGAAGGAGCACTACCCGGAGTTTACCCGTCGTTTTCGTGCTGTGTTCGACCACCCCACAGACGGCCGAGCGGCGGGTGAGAGACTATTTCATCTAAGGCAGGAGAGGAGGAGCGCACAGGATTTCGCGCTGGAGTTCCGGACCTTGGCCGCGGGATCAGGGTGGAACGACAGGGCCCTTATTGACCACTACCGGTGTAGTCTCCGGGAGGACGTCCGTAGGGAGCTAGCGTGTCGGGACATCGCTCTGTCGTTGGATGAGCTCGTCGACATGTCCATCCGACTGGACAATCTGCTGGCTGCCCGCGGGCGTTCGGAGAGGGTCCTGTGCGTTCCACCACCCAGCGCCCCGGCTCCCATCCCGATGGAGTTGGGAGGGGCCGCGCCTAGGGGTATCGGAGGACGAGGCCTCCCCTGCACCAACTGTGGTCGGAGAGGACACACGGCCGATCGGTGCTGGGGGGGTCTGTCTGGGAGTCGAGATGTCAGGCGGGACGCTTCTCGATCACCCCAGGTGAGTCAGCACCAAACTCACTCAGAACCTCCTGTCGGTCACATGTTTGTCTCAATTTTTTTCCTTGATTTTATCCCCTCTTCTCAGCATAGGGCACTAGTCGATTCAGGTGCAGCTGGGAACTTTATGGATCGCGGACTCGCCCGAGAGTTGGGCGTTCCGCTTGTGCCGATAGATTCTCCCTTTCCCGTGCACTCCCTAGATAGCCGGCCATTAGGGTCAGGGGTGGTCAGGGAGGCCACAGTTCCCCTGGACATGGTGACGCAGGGGAATCATAGGGAACGTATCAGTCTATACATTATCGATTCGCCTGCATTTCCAGTGGTGCTGGGTATTCCCTGGTTGGCCCGGCACAATCCCAATATTTCGTGGAGACAGGGGGTTCTCCAGGGGTGGTCAGAGGAGTGTTCTGGAAGGTGTCTGGGAGTTTCCATTGGTGCCACGTCGGTGGAGAGTCCAGACCAGGGTTCCACGGTGCGCATTCCCCCCGAGTATGCCGATTTGGCAATCGCTTTCTGTAAAAAGAAAGCGACGAAATTACGACCACATCGACCGGGTAGGGATTGTGAGATAGATCTCCAGGTTAACGCTGCACTTCCTAAGAGTCACGTGTACCCTTTGTCCCAAGAGGAGACGTTGGCTATGGAGACATATGTCGCGGAATCTCTGGGACAGGGGTACATTCGGCCCTCCATCTCACCCGTCTCCTCGAGTTTCTTTTTTGTGAAGAAAAAGGAGGAAGGTTTGCGTCCGTGTATTGATTATAGAGG
Organism: Salvelinus fontinalis; assembly: GCF_029448725.1. NCBI lineage: Eukaryota > Metazoa > Chordata > Actinopteri > Salmoniformes > Salmonidae > Salvelinus > Salvelinus fontinalis. Next base: position 23,961,715 of record NC_074690.1, on the reverse strand, counting down.
TCTAAATGCCATCACGGTGGGGTTTAGTTACCCACTACCTCTCATCGCTTCGGCGGTGGAATCATTTCACGGAGCGCAGTTCTTTACAAAACTGGACCTCAGGAGCGCGTACAGCCTGGTGCGTATTCGGGAGGGAGACGAGTGGAAAACCGCATTTAGTACCACATCGGGCCACTATGAGTACTGCGTCATGCCGTATGGGTTAAAGAATGCTCCAGCCGTGTTCCAATCCTTTGTAGACGACATTCTCAGGGACCTGCACGGGCAGGGGGTAGTTGTGTATATCGATGACATTCTGATCTACTCAACTACTCACGCCGCGCATGTATCTCTAGTGCGCAAAGTGCTTGGCAGACTGCTGGAGCATGACTTATACGTCAAGGCTGAGAAGTGTGTGTTTTCCAAACAAGCCGTCTCCTTCCTGGGTTATCGGATTTCCACCTCGGGGGTGGTGGTGGAGAGTGACCGCATAAAGGCCGTGCGTAATTGGCCGACTCCGACCACGGTAAAAGAGGTGCAGCGGTTTTGGGGTTTTGCAACTACTGCCGGAGATTTATCCGGGGTTTTGGCCAGGTAGCGGCTCCCATTACCTCACTGCTGAGGGGGGGTCCGGTGAGGTTGCGGTGGTCAGCGCCGGCGGACGGAGCTTTCAACAGGTTGAAGGTTCTGTTCACGGAGGCTCCCGTGTTGGCGCATCCGGATCCCTCTTTAGCATTCATAGTGGAGGTGGACGCTTCCGAGGCTGGGGTGGGTGCCGTGCTATCACAGCGCTCGGGTACGCCACCAAAACTCCGCCCCTGCGCTTTCTTCTCTAGTAAGCTCAGTGCAGCGGAGCGTAACTATGATGTGGGGGATCGGGAGTTGTTAGCGGTGGTCAGGGCTCTGAAGGTGTGGAGACACTGGCTTGAGGGGGCTAAGCACCCTTTTCTCATCTGGACCGACCACCAGAATCTGGAGTATATTCGGGCAGCTAGGAGACTGAACCCACGTCAGGCAAGGTGGGCCATGTTTTTCACCCGGTTTAGGTGCACGTTGTCCTATAGACCCGGTTCAAAAAACGTAAAGGCAGACGCACTGTCCCGCCTTTATGACACGGAGGAGAGGACCACTGAACCCACTCCCATCATCCCCGCCTCGAGGCTGATCGCGCCGGTGGTATGGGAGGTGGACTCGGACATCGAGCGGGCGCTACGGGCGGAACCCGCGCCTCCTCAGTGTCCGGCGGGCCGTAAGTACGTACCGCTTGGTGTTCGGGACCGCCTTATTCGGTGGGCTCATGTCCTACCCTCCTCGGGTCACCCTGGGGTGACAAGGACAGTGGGGAGCCTTCGGGGGAGGTATTGGTGGCCTACCTTAGCTCGAGACGTTAGGGTTTATGTCTCCTCCTGTTCGGTATGCGCTCAGAGTAAGGCTCCTAGGCACCTTCCTCGAGGGAAGTTGCAACCCCTCCCCGTTCCACAACGGCCATGGTCTCATCTGTCTGTAGACTTCCTGACCGATCTGCCTCCCTCTCAGGGAAACACTACGGTTCTGGTAATTGTGGATCGGTTTTCTAAGTCCTGTCGTCTCCTCCCGTTGCCCGGTATCCCTACTGCCCTACAGACTGCGGAGGCCTTATTCACTCACGTCTTCCGGCACTACGGGGTGCCAGAGGATATTGTTTCTGATCGGGGCCCCCAGTTCACGTCCCGAGTGTGGAGGGCGTTCATGGAGCTTCTGGGGGTCACGGTCAGCCTGACTTCCGGGTATCACCCCGAGAGTAATGGGCAGGTGGAGAGAGTGAACCAGGAGGTGGGTAGGTTTCTGCGGTCGTATTGTCAGGACCGGCCAGGGGAGTGGGCGAGATACATTCCCTGGGCTGAGATGGCCCAGAACTCACTACGCCACTCCTCTACTAATGTGTCCCCCTTTCAGTGTGTGTTGGGGTACCAGCCGGTCCTGGCACCATGGCATCCGAGCCAGACCGAGGCTCCTGCGGTGGAGGAGTGGGTACAGCGCTCCAAGGAGACCTGGAGGGCCGTCCGGGAGTCCCTTCAACAAGCTACTGGAAGGCAGAAGAGGAGCGCTGACCGCCACCGCAGTGAGGCCCCCGTGTTTGTACCGGGGGAAAGGGTCTGGCTCTCGACCCGAAACCTACCCCTCCGCTTGCCCTGCCGGAAGCTGAGGCCGCAGTGTGTAGGGCCATTCAAAGTCCTGAGGAGAATAAACGAGGTGTGTTATCGATTAAAACTCCCTTCCTATTATCGTATTAACCCCTCGTTTCATGTGTCTCTCCTCAGGCCGGTGGTAGCTGGTCCCCTGCAGGACGGTGAGGTACCGGAGGTCCCTCTTCCCCCTCTGGACATCGAGGGGTCCCCGGCGTACACGATACGGGCCATTCTGGACTCGAGAGGCCGGGCGAGGGGCCTACAGTACCTCGTGGACTGGGAGGGGTACGGTCCGGAGGAGAGGTGCTGGGTACCGGTGGAGGACATGTTGGATCCATCTATGGTAAAGGATTTCCATCGCATCCATCCGGAGCGCCCTGCGCCTCGTCCTCCGGGTCGACCTCGAGGCCGGTGTCGGCGCGCTGCGGGAGCCGCGCGTCAGAGGGGGGGTACTGTCACGACTTCAACCGAGGCAGGCTCTCCTTCCCGTTCGGGTGGCGCTCGGCGGTCGTCGTCACCGGCCTACTAGCTGCTACTGACTCTTTTTCCTCCCCCTCCTTATGTGTTTATGGTTATCACCTGGTTTGAGGGAATTTGCAATCAGGGTGGCTTTATTAGTCAGCCAGCATGTCTGCTTCTTTGTGCGGGATTGTTCGTCTGTTTCTTTGGATTTCGGGAGTGGTTCGTGTGTGTGTACTGGTTTTGTCTTCATGTTTGAAGACAGGTGTTTATTTGACACCCAGTAGTACGGTTTGGACATTGTTTGTTTACGAGTTGGGAATTAAACTCAACCTATTGAAGCTCTGCTGTTCCTGCGTCTGATTCCACAAACACCCCGACACCTAGAGCGTTACATATGCGCCGAATACAACAGGTGTAGACCTTACCGTTAAATGCTTACTTACAAGCCCTTAACCAACAATGCAATTCTGGAAATAGAGTTAATAAAATATTCACTAAATAAACTAAAGTAAAGAAAATCGAATCAATCAAAAAGTAACACAAGAAATGTAAATAACAATAACGAGTGTCACGTTCCTGACCTGTTTTCCTTTTTTCTTGTATTTATTTAGTTGGTCAGGGCGTGAGTTGGGTGGGTTGGTCTATGTGTGTTTTTCTATGTTGGGGTTTGTGTGTTCGGCCTGGTATGATTCTCAGTCAGAGGCAGCTGTATATCGTTTGTCCTTGATTGAGAATCATACTAAGGCAGCCGGGGTTTCACGTGTGTTTTGTGGGTGGTTGTATCGCGTGTCTGCATTCGTGCCACACGGGACTGTTTGTCGGTTGTTTTATGTTATTTTTGTTTCGTGTTCAGTTTCGATTCATTAAATAATCATGGACACAAATCACTCCGCGTATTGGTCTGATCCTTCTCGCCTCTCCTCCTCGTCCGAGGAGGAGGATTACGACGACCGTTACAGAACCACCCACCAATCTAGGATCAAGCGGAGTGCAAACGGGCAGCGACAGCAGTGGGAAAAAACCCAGGACCCCTGGACTTGGGAGGAGATCCTGGACGGCAAAGGACCCTGGGCTCAGCCAGGGGAATATCGCCGTCCCAAGGCGTAGCTGGAAGCAGCGAAGGCAGAGAGGCGCTGGTATGAGGAGGCAGCGCGGCGACGCGGTTGGGAGCCCGAGAGTCAGACCCAAACATTTCTTGGGGGAGGGCACACGAGGAGTGTGGCAAAGCCGGGTAGGATACCTGAGCCAACTCCCCGTGCTTACCGTGGAGTGAGAGGTCGTTGTACTGGTCAGACACCGTGTTATGCGGTAAAGCGCACGGTGTCCCCAGTACGCGTGCTTAGTCCAGTGCGGGCTATTCCACCTCGCCGCACTGGTAGGGCTAAGTTGGGCATCGAGCCGGATGTCATGAAGCCGGCCCAACGCATCTGGCCTCCAGTGCGTCTCCTCGGGCCGGCATACATGACACCAGCCTTACGAATGGTGTCCCCGGTTCGCCAGCATAGCCTAGTGCGGGCTATTCCACCTCGCCGCACTGGCAGGGATACGGGCACCATTCAACCTGGTAAGGTTGGGCAGGCTCGGTGATCAAGAGCACGTGTCCTCCTTCACGGTCCGGTATACCCGGTGCCACCTCCAAGTACCAGTCCACCGGTGGCAGCCCCCCGTACCAGGCTGTCTCTCCGGGTTCTCTCTCCAGCTGCTCCCACCTGTCCAGCGCTGTCAGAGCTTTCCTCCTCTCCAGCGCAGCCAGTGCCTATACCACGCACCAGGTCTACAGTGCGTCTCAGCCGGCCAGAGTCTGCCGTCTGCCCAGCGGCGCCTGAACTGCCTGCCTGCTCAGTGCTGTTTGATCTGCCTGCCTTCCCAGCGCTGACCGTCTGTTATGAGCCGTCCAGCCAGGACCAGCCAGAGCCGTCCAGCCAGGACCAGCCAGAGCCGTCCAGCCAGGACCAGCCAGAGCCGTCCAGCCAGGACCAGCCAGAGCCGTCCAGCCAGGACCAGCCAGAGCCGTCCAGCCAGGACCAGCCAGAGCCGTCCAGCCAGGATCCGCCAGAGCCAGCCAGCCAGGATCCGCCAAATCCAGCCAGCCAGGATCCGCCAGAGCCAGCCAGCCAGGATCCGCCAGAGCCAGCCAGCCAGGATCCGCCCCTCAGTCCGGTGCTGCCCCTCAGTCCGGTGCTGCCCCTCAGTCCGGTGCTGCCTTTTGGTGGAGTGGGTTTGACATGGAGGGTGGCCATTGGGAGGAGACCACGGAAGCGGGGTTTGACTATGGTGGGTTGGGGAGCACGACCAGCGCCAGAGCCGCCACCGTGGACAGACGCCCACCCAGACCCTCCCCTAGAGTTTATGCGGGTGCGCCCGGAGTTCGCACCTTAAGGGGGGGGGGGTTATGTCACGTTCCTGACCTGTTTTCCTTTTTTCTTGTATTTATTTAGTTGGTCAGGGTGTGAGTTGGGTGGGTTGGTCTATGTGTGTTTTTCTATGTTGGGGTTTTTGTGTTCGGCCTGGTATGATTCTCAGTCAGAGGCAGCTGTAGATCGTTTGTCCCTGATTGAGAATCATACTAAGGCAGCCGGGGTTTCACGTGTGTTTTGTGGGTGGTTGTATCGCGTGTCTGCATTCGTGCCACACGGGACTGTTTGTCGGTTGTTTTATGTTATTTTTGTTTCGTGTTCAGTTTCAATTCATTAACCTGTATAGGATGAGGGTGCCGCTAGCGGCACTCCCCCCCCACCCCCACTGAAAAGGCAGAGCCGCGAAATTCAATTATTTTTTTTTTTTAAAATATTTAACTTTCACACATTAAAGTCCAATACAGCTAATGAAAGACACAGATCTTGTGAATCCAGCCAACATGTCCGATTTTTAAAATGTTTTACAGGGAAGACACAATATGTAAAGATGTAAATCTATTACCTAAAAACACATTAGCATAATCCACCATCTTTTATTTGTCCACCAACACCAGTAGCTATCACCAATTCGGCTAAACTAAGATATTTATAGCCCCTAACCAAGAAAAAAACTCATCAGATGACAGTCTGATAACATATTTATGGTATGGGATAGGTTTTGTTAGAAAAATGTGCATATTTCAGGTAGATGGCATAGGTTACAATTGCACCCACCGTCACAAATGGACTAGAATAACTACATAGAGCAACGTGTTTACCTACTTACTAATCATCAAACATTTCGTAAAAATACACAGCATACACTAATCGAAAGACACAGATCCTGTGAATACAGACAATATTTCAGATTTTCTAAGTGTCTTACAGCGAAAACACAATAAATCGTTATATTAGCATAGCACATGTGCAAACATTACCCCAGCATTAATTCTAGCCAAAGTGAGCGATAACGTAAACATCGCCAAAATATATTATTTTTTTCACTAACCTTCTCAGAATTCTTCAGATGACACCCCTGTAACATCACATTACAACATGCATATACAGTTTGTTCGAAAATGTGCATATTTAGCCACCAAAATCATGGTTAGACAATGGGGAAAGTAGCCCAGCTGGTGAGAAAATGTCCGTGCGCCATATTAGACAGTGATCTACTCGTATACATAAATACTCATAAACGTGACTAAAAAATATAGGGTGGACAGCGATTGATAGACAATTTAATTCTTAATACAATCGCGGAATTACATTTTTTAAATTATCCTTACTTTTCAATACAGTTTGCGCCAAGCGAAGCTACGTCAAAAAACATGGCGTCCTAAGCCACTAACATTTTTCGACAGAAACACGATTTATCATAATAAAAATGTCCTACTTTGAGCTGTTCTTCCATCAGTATCTTGGGCAAAGGATCCTTTCTTGGGTCTAATCGTCTTTTGGTGGAAAGCTGTCCTCTTGCCATGTGGAAATGCCAACTGCGTTCAGCATGAACTGGAAGCGTGCCCAGCGATTCACAGCGTTTCAGAAATAAATGTCCCAAAATCGCACTAAACGGATATAAATTGCTATAAAACGCTTTAAATTAACTACCTTATGATGTTTTTAACTCCTATAACGAGTCTTAACATGACCGGAGAAAGATTACTCCCAACACTAATGCTTGGAACAGGTGCGGGTCGGTGTCCTCCAGGCGCATGACGCAGCTCCAAAAGAGTGACTAGCTACAGGGTTTTTTAATTTATAGTGCCTGTGAACGCGCAATCGACCCCATTCAAATCGTCATCACGTAAAGGCATCCAGGGGAAGACGTAAGCAGTGTCCGTATACTCATAGGAATAACATTGGCTTTAAAACTGACTCCAGAACAGTGGCCAAAATTTCTGAAATCTGACTCCATGTCAGGGAAATTGCTGTAGAATGGGTTCTGTTCCACTTAGAGACAAAATTTCAACTCCTATAGAAACTATAGACTGTTTTCTATCCAATAATAATAATAATATGCATATTGTACGATCAAGAATTTTGTAGGAAGCCGTTTCAAAAATTACACGATTACCATAAATAGTGACAACAGCACCCCCAGCCTCAACAGGTTAAATAATCATGGACACAAATCACTCCGCGTGCAGCACTCCACCAATCAGACCTTTATGGTAGAGTGGCCAGACGGAAGCCACTCCTCAGTAAAAGGCACAACAGCCTGCTTGGAGTTAACCAAAAGCCACCTAAAGGACTGTCAGACTATGAGAAACAAGATGCTCTGGTGTGATGAAACCAAGATTGAACTCTTTGGCCTGAATGCCAAGCGTCACGTCCGGAGGAAATCTGGCACCATCCCTAAGGTGAAGAATGGTGGTGGCAGCATCATGCTGTGGGGCTGCTTTTCAGTGGCAGGGACTGGGAAACTAGTCAGGATCGAGGGAAAGATGAACGGAGCAAAGTACAGAGAGATCCTTGATGAAAACCTGCTCCAGAGTGCTCAGGACCTCAGACTGGGGTGAAGGTTCACCTTCCAACAGGTCAATGACCCTAAGCACACAGCCAAGACAACGCAGGAGTAGCTTCAGGACAAGTTTCTGAATGTCCTTGAGAGGCCCAGCCAGAGCCCGGACTTGAACCCGATCTAACATCTCTGGAGAGACCTGAAAATAGCTGTGCAGCGATGCTCCCCATCCAACCTGACAGAACATGAGAGGATCTGCAGAGAAGAATGGGAGAAACCCTGGAGTCAGGTGTGCCATGCTTGTAGCGTCATACCCAAGAAGATTCAAGGCTGTAATCACTGCCAAAGGTGCTTCAACAAAGTACTGAATAAAGAATCAGAATACTTATGTGAATGTTCCATTTTTTAAATATTTATTTTTACATTTGCACAAATTTATAAAAAACGGTTTTTGCTTGGGCATTATGGGGTATTGTGTGTAGTTTGATGAGAAATTTTAAAAAACGATTTCATCCATTTTAGAACAAGACTGCAACGTAACAAAATGTTTAAAAAGTCAAGGGGTCTGAATACTTTACGAATGCACTGTATGTGAGTGGGGGTTCGTGTGGCACCTTAATTGGGGAGGACAGGCTCATTGTGATTGCTGGAACAGACTAAATGGAATGGTTTCAAATGGTTTCACCACCATTCCATTCACTCCATTATTATGAGCCGGTTCTCCCCTCAGCAGCCTGCTGTGGCGTGTGTGTACAGTCAGGATTACATTTTTTACATTTTAGTCATTTAGCAGACACTTATCCAGAGCAAATTACAGTAGTGAGTACATTCATTTTCCAACTGGTGCTATGCTCTGCCAACTGAGCCACACAAAGTGGTGTAGTGTAGAGTCCGTATAAATGTATGTGCATATTATGTGTGTGTGAGCAAATTATGGAGTGCGGGTTTGTGTGTGTGTTGGAGTGTCTGTGTGTGAGTGTGTGGGGCCGTGTGTGTGTGCATAGAGTGTGCAAAAATAGGATCAATTTAGATTGTCCGTGTAGCCATTTTGTTAGCTATTTAGTTTGCAATTTAGCAGCCTTATGGCTTGGGGATAGAAGCTATTCAGGAGCCTATTGGTGTCATGGTACCGCTTGCCGTGCGGAAGCAGAGAGAACTGTCTATGGCTTGGGTGGCTGGAGTCTTTTACGATTTTCCTGGCCTTCCTTTCACTCTGCCTGATATAGAGGTCCTGGACGGCAGGGAGCTTGGCCCCATTGATGTACTGGTGTGTCCACACCACCCTCTGTAGTGCCATGCAATCGAGGGCGGTGCTATTGCCATACCAAGCAGTGATGCTGACCCGACTTTGCTATTTTGTGATTCTTTTGTAGTTTATTTTTACTGTATTTCACAAAATGTATCCGCTATCATTTGTTACAACCTACAATAACTTTTGAACATCAGATTGGCAGTTACTTACCTCAATTCCGGCTTCAACTTCTACTTATCTGCCCTAGGCTCTTTCTGTAATTAAGACCCAATTTTTTGGGCTACCCCAGATTAAACGCAGGCGTTACAGATGCAAGAGAGGGGTGAATGGGAAAACCGGACACCTCTTCCCTCTATTCTACTGGCCAATATACAGTCACTTGATAAAAATATGGATTACCTGTGATCACGAATTTCCGAACCAACGGGACTCATGAAACTGCAATATTCTCTGCTTTTCTGAAGCATGGCTCTCGGACAAGATACCCCTATCCAACTTGATGGATTCTCCATTCACCCGATCCTATAGCTAGCTGTGCAGCAAATCAGAAATCTGTTCGCCAGCTCACCTGACTTGTGTTAATTGACAGTTTGCTGGTCCAATCAGAGGGCCAAGTGCGCGTTTCACTAGCCAATCTGTTGAATGTTTTTTTTGCAAGGGAGATGCTGTGGCTACTGTCTCTGGCTGTGTGGAAGGTAATCCACAGAGACTCTTTGCCACAAAATGAGTGACAAAACTTTACAAAACCTGGCCAGAAAAGTTCAAGTCATCAATCTCAAGTTATTTTATTTTCTATCATGTCGAGTCTCAAGTTATCAGATTTGTGACACGAGTCAGACCCGAGTCCAAGTCATGTGACTCAAGTTCACAACCCTGTCTCCTCATCTGATGGGCCAACTTCAGGACTACTTGTCAAATAACGTCAGATTTAAGAGGCACATTCAGCACCTCTGTGACTCTGTGACAGACCCTTCCCCCTGCCTCCCCCTGCCTCCCCCTCCCACCACCTCAACCCTTTCTCAGAGCATTTCGTATTATTATGTAAAGAAATCGGGGACACTCCAATTAGTATGAAATGTTACGTTTCGTATAGTATGTATTCATTTGTGGATGTCCATCACCTATTTCGTATGATATGTGATATGTTACAAACTCTAGTTAGCTAGCTGGCTATCATTAGCTAGGCTAGGGGAACAGACATTTTTACGTACAGTACAGAATAATATGAAATGCTCTGAGACCAGGTTAACCACCTCCTCGGGCTTCTTCTCTACCTTTTCCATTATATACACACCTTAGGAATGTCACCAAGCTATGAACTCCGACTCACTCATCAATTACCGTAAAACAGGTATGTGATGCGAGCAACACCTTGATGACAGCTGGTTTTAGACATGAAAAATGTATAATGGAAATAAGAGGCCACACTGTATCTGATACTTTACAAATGACAGATCTAACCAAGAGCATGACAGAGTTTAGAAGTGGTGTGTGAAAAGATGCTAATGCCACGTTCAAAACAACTGGGAACTGGGAATTGGGAAATCTCAGATTTGCTTCGACTGGGAAAAATTGTTTTGAATGGTCAACCAACTCGGAATTCCAAGTTGGAAACTCAGGCATCTTTCTAGAGCTCCGACTTTTCGACCTGAAGATGTCCCGCTCTGATCTGTTTTCACCTGTCCTTGTGATTGTCTCCACCCCCTCCAGGTGTCGCTCATTTCCCCCAGTGTATTTATCCCTGTGTTTCCGGTATCTCTGTGCCAGTTCGTCTTGTATGTTCAGGTCAACCAGCGTGTTTTTCTCGTGCTCCTGCTTTTCTATTCTCTTTTACTAGTCCTCCCGGTTTTGACCCTTGCCTGTTTTTCTGGACTCCATTCCTGCCTGCCTGACCATTCTGCCTGCCCTGACCTCGAGCCTGCCTGCCATTCTGTACCTCTGGAACTCTGAACTGGTTTCGACCTTTTGCCTGTCCACAACCATTCTCTTGCCTATCCCTTATGGATTGTTAATAAACATCTTGGACTCTAACCATCTGACTCCTGTGTCTGCATCTGGGTCTCGCCTTGTGCCCTTATAGAAGATCACTGGCGAAATGATTTGACCTTGTTTTTTTCTGAGTTCACAGTTGTCTTGAAAGCACCATAAATACCAACACATTTCTGAGAATGTCATCCCACTGAGCACAGACATCAATTCAAAGTCTATTTCACATTGGTTCAACAAAATGTCCTTGAAATAACGTGGAAACAACGTTGATTCAACCAGTGTGTGCCCAGTGGGATGGGGTTTTGAAGTGAAAGATTGTGGAGACAAAATAACAATTCATGAAAAAGTAGCCAATCTTCAAGGCTTAACACTACTGGTCACGTTTACCTTACACATACGTTTTAAAAGATGCACTTCAGCTACCCCTCGTCAAACATTTCCTTAAAGCAAATCTCTGTTGTTGTTACAGTGGTACAATGTGACCCTAGAAGGATTCCTCCTCTCTGAGAGTGCCTGAGGCGGTTTGTGCATGCCTTTGGAATGCCAATAAAGCCTAGTACTTCGGCCCTCATTAATTACCTTGTATTGTAAATGTTTATCAGCACAGCATTTTCTATACAGTGCATTCAGAAAGTATTCAGACCCCTTGACTTTTCCACATTTAGTTACGTTACAGACTTATCCTAAAATTGATAAAAGTATTTCCCCCCTCATCAATCTACTGTACACACAATAGCCCATAATAACAAAGCAAAAACAGTATTTTTATACATTTCTGCAAATGTATAAAAAAAGAAAATAATGAAATATCACATTTACATAAGTATGTAGTAGAATTAGGCAAAAGGACAAGGTATTCACTAACTAACACAAACACACCGTGCTTGTTTAAAAAGAGCCACACAGACAGTCATTACAGGCCATGGTAAAGACAAGCTTTGGGAAGGTCTTTGTTACTGCTACAGTGTTGCAACATACTGCTTGTGTCCCAAATGGCACCCTATTCCCTATATCAGGGGTACTCAACTCTTACCCTACGAGGTCCGGAGCCTGCTGGTTTTCTGTTCTCCCTGATAATTAATTTCACACACCTGGTGTCCCAGGTCTAAATCAGTCCCTGATTAGAGGGGAACAATGAAGAAATGCAGTGGAACTGGCTTCGAGATCCATAGTTGAGTTGGAGTGCTCTATATAGTGCATGACTTTCACCAGGACTCTATATGGGTCATTCTACAGAAGTGTTGCAAATTGTGGGTTGGAAAAATGTTATTTTTCTTTCTTCAGCTGCCATTCTCTCTTGGGCTTTCAACCTCGATCACAATAGAAATTGCTTTGTATTTCATAGCAATTTGATAATAGGCCTGTAAAAAAGTTCCATAGCCGCTGGTTTAAAGGAAAGCTATACAAACCACTCAAAACATATCATCAACTTGATAACAATCGTACATGCAGAACTGCAGATATTGTCTGTCTTACTTTCAGGGATAACATAATGAAAACAGAAAGCAATGAATAATATTTACTAAATGCCAAATCTTGCATTGTCCTACCATTTATGCGGAAAGATGATGATTTGATTAGACATTGACAAAATATGTTTCAAATGGCCAAGATGCAGTAGACTAGAGCCTGTTTTGGGCAGTTCCTGGCAATCAAATTGAATGTAGCGTTTTATACGTCTCTTCCTGAATGTCATGGTAATGAGCAGGGACAAATGGCCTGATGGTCATATAATAGGATTAAACAGCACATATAATATATCCTGAAGATCAGGAGAAAAGACAACAGCTCTAAAGTACTTTGTGGTTGTTTTGTCTCCCCATATTATTGTTGAAGTATACATTTTGTTTAAAAGAAAATAATCACAAAACAGAAGAGACTATCACGGTCGTTATATAGTGTAGATTTGTTAACATATGCACGGTACTGTACAGCTACATCGTTGTGTAGATAAGCGTACGAGACAGAGCTGAAAAACATCTACGAAATGACTTGAATTCAGAGATGTGTGCTGATTTTGTTTTGTTCTCCTCAGATTTCTCTCAAATGTTGTCACATGATGTGCAAATAAAATAATGATCAAAATAACAACAGCCATTTAGAGATAATCCAGAAACATTTTTCATGTGGTGTGCTGGGGTGTTTTTTTCCACACAGCCCCATCTGATTGCTTAAGCATGTTAAAGCAAGTGCCATTTGATTTAATTGTAAATAAAGTCAAATACACTACCCACCCAAGTATAATACACAGTGCCACTGGATTTAGCTTCCCGTAAAACCAAAATAAAATGGTGACAATTCTTCTACCCTGAAATTGTAGCCTACTGATGTCAAAACCGATTTAACTCAGACTGTCTAATTGCATTTTTTTGTTATCCAATTGTCTCAAGATGGCTTGGAGAGGGGCTCTCTGAGAAATTCAAACAGTGTTTTCTAGATTATTTTGGGCCATTTTGCTATACTGTTTTAATGAGAACATTTATTAGTAAACTGGAAGATTAGCCCATGATGTGCCTCTGGGCTAGAGAAGGAGTTGTTGTCCCTGTAACGTCCTGACCAGAGTTCGTATGTGTTTTGCTTGTTTAGTGTTGGTCAGGACGTGAGCTGGGTGGGAATTCTATGTTGTGTGTCTAGTTTGTCTGTTTCTATGTTGGGTTAAATATGTTGTCTGATATGGTTCTCAATTAGAGGCAGGTGTTTGACATTTCCTCTGATTGAGAACCATATTAAGGTAGGCTGTTCTCACTGTTTGTTTGTGGGTGATTGTTCCTGTGTCAGTGCTACACGGGACTGTGACGGTTAGTGTGTTTTGTCAGTTTGTATAGTGTCTTGTTTGTTTGATTAAATTCATTATGTCTAATTACCACGCTGCACATTGGTCCTCTGATCCTTCTCGCCTCTCCTCGTCCGAGGAGGAGGAAGAGCTAGACTGCCGTTACAGTCCCACTGTGTGATCTGGCATTCATAGGCAAAGCACAGCGACAGCCATTCATACTTCTCTGTTTCGATCTGAAAAGATTCTTAGCTGCATTTCAACTGCATGAAATACATCTTGTGTCAAAGCTACATGCATTAATAGCCTAAAAATGTCTATGTGTGGTTGCTCAGATTTCTCTGCATCTCAACTTAAAAAGGATTGGTTGAGACAGAGGACAGTGCTATAGAAGTAGATGGTGTTATAGGAAGATGCTTGCATCTCAGAGAGACGAATTAACTATTTTTGATTTCAAGGTAATGAGATAAACCACCTCACTGGCTGACATTGTTATTTATAAAAGTTCATGCTAATCCAGCAGTAGGCTATGTGGGAAAGACTCTTTAAGATGTGTCTTTTGGAAAGTCTCATAAAATCAGCGCTAATGTATAAAAAGAATATCAGCATACCAATGCAACAGTGTACTACTACCTCTTATGTTGCGTACAGTAACATTTAGCAAATTACACAATTCAACAGTTTATAAGCCTGATGAAAATCTTTAGGTCGAAGCGTTGCACAACAAACTGTGGGAGCATTAATCAGCATGCGGATATCAATCTTTATTTCATAACCTCTCTTTGTAATCACAGTTTTTCTAATGCCTGCTCTGTTTCTTGGCCTGCACCACATCATATGTACACTCAGTCAGTTCATGTTACAGTGAGTCTATATTTACCCTCCATATCAGAGAATTAGCCATCTGATTCTGCGTATAGCTGTTTGTTTTCAGTTGCCTACTGACCCAGTAGTTGTGAGGAGAAGATTGTTCCGATTCCATTGATTCAAACTATATTTAGACATTTAATACAGTATAGCACATTTATCAGTGGCTTAGTTCCAAATGGGAATAGGAGCTACAGGCTCTGGTCAAAAGTAGTGCACTATATAGGGAGTAGGGTGTCATTTGGGACGCAGACAGTATCTGGAGGCCACTTCCCTCTGGACATCTCTTCCTGGGTTTTTTCCACTTGAAATCCTTAAGAGTCGGTGCTGCTTGCACAGTTGCATTGAATGACTTTTAAATGCTCCCTATTTCTCGCAGGTTTTTAACACAATCGGGTGATTGTTTGGGAACATTCCAATAAATTACTTTTCCTTACCCCAAGTGAGAAACAGAGGGGGACTTTTTCACACACCATTCTGGCAACATTTTACATTCCAAAAGATAAACTACCATTCATTCTACACAGAGGATTAAACATTTTTCTCTTTAACCATGGCTTGTTCGGTGTCACATTGAATAAACTAATTAAATATTTAATTCATTAATGAATTTCCATCCACTTCATCATACTCCATGCTGTTTCCTCCTTTCTTTAAATCATTCTCTAACATTTAACATATTGTAGGTGTCCACGGAACGGAATGAGATGCTTGTGTTCTTCGGAGTGCTCTAAATGACAATGAGAAGTTCACTTCTGCTTTTCTGACTTCTCAGAAACAGAATAGTACAGAATTAAAATTAAACATGTGGAACTGAAATAACTTTGGTTGACAAGAACAAAAATGTTACACGCACACACACAGGCACGCACACACAGGCACACACACAGAAACAAACACACTTTTTACATTTTAAACTCTGAAATGTAAGCCATTAGCCAGCCTGTGGAGAAGACTACAGTTGTGTTTTGTTACATATAATCTCTGGACTGACTCTATAATACTGGTTCCTATGGGACATGAAGGCCCATACACTGATGTTGCACTTTTGATTATATTTTTCTGTGCACAGAACTGCTATATACAGAATCAGAGAAACAAAAGCAAGCATATGTGGTCTCATGGCCAAATTTCGTCTACTCAGAATATTAGCACATTTTTCATCTTGGTTTTTGATATTCTCACTGTTCCGTAGATTCCTGAATCATTAAATATTGGAAAACATCCCCTGATGCCTTTCCCACTCTGTACAAAGACTGGTTTGAAATAACACTGGTGTCAGTTCCTGGGAGAGTTAGACAGATGCCATGCAGAAGAATACAATGTATCTGTCTAAGACTCAGACTCATGATGATCGAGTAGAGAAAAGGAAGAGAAGACACAAATTCCACTGGCACTATAAGGCCCCCAAAACATACCACAGAAACGGCCCCTAAACAAAATAGAATGACAGAAATCCAAATCCCAATACCACTCTAAGGCCCCCAAAACATACCACAGAAACACAGAAATCCAATAATTGAGGGCTTCATATTTCTCCAAAGAAAAACTGAATGTGCTTGTGGAAATTATGACAGACACAGACATACGGGCTCAGTGGGAACACATTTGGTATATACGCCCGTCTCCAGACCCTGAGGTGAACATAGTGATTTTCTCTTTGAAGTACCCGAGCACACACCTAGGGTGAGTAGCTACCTGCTCTCTCTCTCCCTGGTCGGGCTGAGAACACAGGTGGCAGTCAGACATTTAGCTTCCAGCACATTTGGATCAGATTGATTCTCTTACTTCAATTGGAACAATGATTTGCAGGTGTTGCTCTAAGCCGGGGGTTAGGGGTATATCTTTTGTTCTTTTGCTTTTGCTCTCTCTCTGTCTCTCTCGCTCTCTCTCCCCCCTCTCGATCTCTCAATCACAACAGGCGGACAACTGTTAAACGGTGCCCTCCAGTGTGTACATAAACCACACCACCATGTTTCCAGATACAGTGCCTTCAGAAAGTATTCACACCACTTGACTTTTTCCACATTTTGTTGTGTTTCAGCCTGAATTCAAAATTGTATAAATTGATTCTAACCCATCTACACACAATATCCTATAATAACAAAGTGAAACATTTTTGAAAATAAAATACAGAAATATCTCAGCCCTGAGTCAATACATTGTAGCTTCACCTTTGGTAGAGCTTTGACCACCTGGATTGTACAATATTTGCCCATTATTCTTTTTTAAATGATTCAAGCTCTGTTAAGTTGATTGCTGATCAAAGCTAAACAGCCATTTTCAATTCTTGCCATAAATGTCAAGCTGATTTAAGTCAAAGCTGTAACTAGGCCACTCAGAAACATTTAATGCCGTCTTGGTAACTTCTTATGGCTGCAAGTGGCAGCCCTGATTAACCTGGAAAGAGGTGGCCATTTCAAACGGCCTCCTACTCAATTCTTGCTCGTACAATATGCATATTATCATTTCTATTGGATAGAAAACACTCTCTAGTTTCTTAAACCGTTTGAATTATTTCTCTAAGTGAACCAGAACTCTTTCTGCAGCCCATTTCCTATCCGGAAGTGAGATTTCCAAATGCGAGGTCTTTTTTCAAGAGCTTGTCTATAAAAGGGCATGTCACTTGGGACCATAGAAACACGTCATACGCCTTCCCCTGGGTGTCATGCGGAAGTGAGAGCAGAAAGGACTTGAATATCTCGTTCTGGGATTGAATACAGCCTCTTGGAGTGAGAGGTCCGCCATAATTTTTTTTTCGAAGGCGCGAAGTTGGACCTTGAATTGCCTCCTGGAAAACCGTCGTTATAGGTGAATATAATCTCCGGCTTCGATTTTACTTGATACATGTCACAATATCATCCTAAAGTATGTTTTTTCAATATAGTTTAATTATATTATTGAAATTTATTCGGGACTTTAGACGTGATGCGTTGGAAGAATTTTTTCAAGAAGGAGAGGTTAGCGCCGCACGGCCAGTGTGCTTGCTAATTCAAGAGGGAAATAGTTTGTTCTGGATCCAAACAAAGACCGTTCTGGACAATGGACCCCTTTACAACATTCTGATGGAAGATCAACAAAGATAAGGACCCAATTTGGGATGCTATTTCATATATCTGTCGAGCTGTGCTATCGCTACCGATTACTTGGAATCAATGCTGTTGTGTGTTAGCCATTGCAGTAAGCTAATATAACGATATATTGTGTTTTCGCTGTAAAACACTTAAAAAATCGGAAATATTGTCTGTATTCACAAGATCTTTGTCTTTCATTTTGCTATACACCATATATTTTTCTGAAATGTTTTATGATGAGTAATTAGGTAGTTGACGTTGGTGTCTGTATTTACTCTGGCTACTCCCGTGCTATTTCTGACTGTAGCTATGATGGTAGCATCAATGTAAAACTGATTTATAGCTCAAATATGCAAATTTTTCGAACAAAATATAGATTTATTGTGTAACATGTTATAGGACTGTCATCTGAGGAAGTTGTTTCTAGGTTTGTTTGGTTGGATCTTGGTTAGTTAGGTTGGCTTTGTGCATGCTACCTGTGCTGTGAAAAATGTCTGTCCTCTTTTGTATTTGGTGGTGAACTAACATAAATATACGTGGTGTTTTTGCTGTAAAACATTTTAAAAATCGGACACGTTGGCTGGATTAACAAGATGTTTATCTTTCAAATGCTGTATTGGACTTGTTAATGTGTGAAAGTTAAATATAAAAAAAAAAAGATTTTGAATTTCGCGCCCTGCACCTGAGCTGGATGTTGTCATAAGTGTACAGGTGTCGGGCTGCAGCCATAACAGGTGTAAGCAACTTCAGTGTATATTTAGCCTTGTGTTTTAGGTTATTGTCCTTCTGGAAGGTGAATTCATCTCCCAGTAGCTGTTGGAAAGCAAACTGAACCAGGTTTTCCTCTAGGATTTTTCCTGTGCTTATAGCTGTATTACAGTTATTTGTATCATTAAAAAAACCTTGCCTATGACAGGCATACCCATAACATGATTCAGCCACCACCATGCTTGAAAATATGAAGAGTGGTACTCAGTGATGTGTTGTGTTGTATTTGTATTTTTTGCAGTATTACTTTAGTGCCTTGTTGCAAACAGGATGCATGTTTTGGAAGAGTTGATTATGTACAGGCTTTCTTCTTGTCACTCAGTCATTTAGGTTAGTATTGTGGAGTAACTACAATGTTGATTCATCCTCAGTTTTCTCATATCAGAACCATTAAACTCTGTAACTGTTTTAAAATCACCATTGGCCTCATGATGAAATCCCGTGGCAGTTTCCTTCCTCTCCGGCAACTGAGTTAGAAAGGATGCCTGTATCTTTGGGTGTAATAATACACCATCCAAAGCCTAATTATTAACTTCACCATGCTCAAAGGGATATTCAGCATTTTTTATTTTTACACATATATCAATCTGTGCCCTTCTTTGCAAAACCTCCCTGGTCTTTGTGGTTTAATCTGTACTTGAAATTCACTACTCGATAATTGTATGTGTGGGGTACAGAGATGGGGTAGTTATTCAAAAATCACGTTAACCACTATTATTGAACACGGAATGAGTCCATGCAACTTTATATGTGACTTGTTAAGCACATTTTTACTCTTGAACTTTTTAAGCTTGCATTTATATTTTTGTAATTTAGAGACGCTCTTAATCAGAGCGACTTACAGTTAGTGCATTCGTCTTAAGATGGCTAGGTGGGACAACCACATATCACAGTAAGTCAAATTTACTCAATAAAGTAGCTATCAGCAAAGGCAGAGCTAGTAAAAAAGTGCAAGTGGTAGTTCACAAAAGGCACTTTTTTTCTTTTTTTGGGGGGGGGGGGGTGCGAAGGGTTGAGCATCAGGCAGGCTGCAGAATTCTGGATAAGTTGCAGGGGTTTGATGGCACAAGTGGGGAGCCCAGTCAACAGCGAGTTGCAGTAGTCCAGATGGGGGATGACAAGTGCCTGGATTAGGACCTGAGCTGCTTCCTGTGTGAGGTAGGGTCGTACTCTACGGATGTTGTAGAGCACTTGTTTGCAGAGAAAGACAGGGTGTTGTACAGGGTCATGCCAAGGTTCTTTGCACTCTGGGAGGGGACACTGTGGAATTGTCAACCGTGATTGAGAGGTCTTTGAGCAGACAGGCCTTACCCGGGAGGAAGCGCAGTTCCGTCTTGTCCAGATTGAACTTGACGTGGTGGGCTGACATCCAAGCAGAGATATCTGCCAAGTACGTAGAGATGCGTGTCACCATCTGGGTGTCAGAAGGGGGGGGGGGGAAAGTAGTTTAGTGTCATCTGAATAGCAATGATAGGAGAGTCCACGAGAGGATATGATGTAGGTGAGTGACTTAGTGTATAGAAAGAACAGGAGAGGGCCAAGAACCGAGCCCTGGGGGACACCAGTCGTGAAAGTACATGATGCAGACACAGATCTTCTCCATGTCAGTGTACAGAGCCTGACAAACCCAGCCTTGAGAGGGTGGAGAGGAGGATCTGATGGTTTACAGTGTCGAAGGCAGTGGATAGATCTAGGAGGATTTAAACAGACGATATAGATTTAGCTTTGGCAGTGCGGAGAGCCTCTGTGACACAGAGAATAGCAGTCTCGGTTGAGTGACCAGTCTTGAAGCTTGACTGGTTAAGGGTCAAGAAGATTGTTCTGAGAGAGCTAGCGAGAGAGTTGATCAGAGACAGCACGCTCAAGTGTTTTATAAAGAAAAGAAAGGGATACCAGTCTGTAATTTTGGACGTCAGAGGCGTCATGTGTTGGTTTCTTGAGGTGGGGAGTAACTTGTTTTGAAGTCAAAGGGGACGCAGCCAGCTGTCAGGCAAGAGTTGATGAGGAAAGTGAAGAATGGGAGAGGTCTCTAGAGATGGTCTGGAGAAGGGAGGAGGGGATGGGGTCGACCAGGCAGGTTGTCGGGCGGCCTGACCTCACTAGCTGCAGGATTTCATCTGGAAAGAGAGGGGAGAAAGAGGTCAAGGCGTAGGGTAGTTCTGTCTGAGTGGGACTCAATAGGCTAAGTGGATGAGGAGCGGATGTCGTCAACCTTCTTTTAAACGTGGTTGACAAAGTCGTCCGAAGACATAGAGGAGGTGGAGGATTAAGGAGGGAGGAGAAGGTGGGAAATAGTTTCCTAGCGTAAGAGACAGAAGTTTTAAATTTAGAGTGATAGAAAGTGGCTTTAGCAGCAGATACAGAGGAAGAGAAGGTAGAGAGGAGGAAGTGAAAGGATGATAGGTCCTCCGGAAGTTTAGTTTTCCACCATTTTTGCTCAGCTGCCTGCAGCCCTGTTCTGTAAGCTCACAATGAGTCAGCCACGGAGCTGGAAGGGAGGGCTGATCCGGCTGAGAGGTAAGGGGACAGTGCAAGTCATAGGATGCAGAAAGGGAGGAGAGTAGGGTTAAAGAGGCAGAATCAGGAGACAGGAGGGAGAAAGATTTAGCAAAAGGGAGAGATGATATGATATGAGGAGAGAGTATTGGGAGAGAGAGATAGCGAAGATTGCAATGGCGCATGACCATCTGGGTTGGGGCTGAGTGGCTAAGGTTGGAGGAAAGGGAGTCAGAAAAGGAAACAAAGTAGTGATCAGAGGCCAGGAAGGGGTTGCAGTGAGATTAGTAGGCGAACAGCCTCTAGTAAAGATGAAGTCAAGCGTATTTCCTACTTATGAATGGGAGGATACTGGGAAAGGGTGAGATCAAAAGAGTCAAGGAGGGGAAAGAGAGAGTTGGAAAGAAATTAATCAAAGGCAGACATTGGGAGGTTGAAGATGAAGAGCGGTGAGACATCATCAGGAAATGAGTTTATCAAGGTGTCAAGCACAATGAGGAAATCTCTAAGGGCACCTGGTGGGCGATAGATGACAATGTTAAGTGTGAGTGGACAAGTGACAGTGACAGCATGGATTTCAAATGAGGAGATGGACAGTTGAGACGGAGAAAAGAGAAAATCTCCACTTAGGACAAATGAGTAGCCTTGTGTCACCACCACAACGACCAAATGCTCTTGGACTATGAGAGAAAACGTAGTCAGATGAAGAGAGAGCAGCTGGAGTGGCAATGTTTTCTGGGGTTCTCCATGTCTCCGTTAGGGACACAAGGTCAAGGGACTGAAGGGGAGCATAGGCTGAGATGAACTCGGTGTTCTTGACCCCAGATCGGCAGTTCCAAATGTTGCCAGAGACATGGAATTCCACATGGGTTGTACACGCAGGGTACACTAAATTAGAAGGGGTGTGGACCTGTCACGATCGTTATATGGTGGAAGAGAGGAGGACCAAGGCGCAGCATGATAACAATGCATTCTTCTTTTAATGAAACGAAAAACACTTGACAAACTAACAAAACAACAAACGAACGAACGTGACGCTATAAACAAATAGTGCTGACACAAACACTACACATAGACAATAACCCACGAAATACCCAATGAATATGGCTGCCTAAATACGGTTCCCAATCAGAGACAATGATCAACAGCTGCCTCTAATTGAGAACCAATCTAGGCAGCCATAGACATACAAACACCTAGACTAGACACTGCCCCATAAACATACACAACCCCTAGACAATACAAAACACATACATCCCCCATGTCACACCCTGACCTAACTAAAATAATAAAGAAAACAAAGATAACTAAGGCCAGGGCGTGACAGGACCGTCCGTAAAGCCTACAGGGAGAGGAACGAACTGGGATAGAAAACACACACATAGTTTCCAAAGCTACAAAAGAGCAAAATAAGATAATGTGAAAATAACTACAGTAGGTAAGACACTGAAGTGAGAAAGTGGTGTGGAGCCTTCCTCTCTTTCCTTCCTCTAACAACTCCGCAGAACTGAAACTGAGACTGAAATACTAATCCTAATTTCTAATTGACTTGAAAAGGTGAAGAGCACACCTCCTGGTACTAATTGCTGATTGCCTAGGAGAGGAGAAACCCCTCTCCCTCCAATACAGCCACTGATTACCAAAACAATAACAGTCACAAATTGCACTGTCCTTTAATCCTGGTTGATGTGTGAACAATCATCTGCAAATGAATAGCAGTCAGAAGTTCACACACCAAGTACTGGGAAGACAGGCAACACTTAAAAAAGATGGCTCTAGTTAGCAAAAATACAGTACTAGACAACAACCAATAAAGACAAAATATATATGCATACACTCCTGGAGATATCAGGAGTGCTCTGGCTATAACAAAGGGGTTAAAGACTTTTTGCCTCAAGACATTTCAGCTTTACATGTTTTATTCATTAAAAAAAAATCCACTTTGACATTATGGGGTATAGTGTGTATATCAGTGACACAAAATCTCAATTTAATCAATTTTAAATTCAGGCTGTAACACAAAATATGGAAAAAGTAAACAGGTGTGAATACTTTCTGAAGGCACTATATTATACAACACAGCAATGTGCTACTTTCACAGAATCACAGATGCTGAGGTATTTTTACCATTGAAAAAACTCCATCTGCTTTCATTTAATTTTTTCGATAATCATATATACCAGACAATATCACCAGTAGAAGTAGCAGTAGAAGCCAGACAAGAACTGGAGAGCAGCCTCTCTCTCCATATAGCAGTGAGCAGCTAGCGTCGAGCGCACTACACAGCCTGAACTGCCACGTGTCATTCCAAACATCTAAAGGGGCAACTTTCATCTGATTTCGTCTCATATAAAGGCATTATAACTAATCAGATTACATTACTCAGCAGCACTCTCCACTCCCATTTATGGGCGGTGATGGCCTGTCTGAAATTTAACCCACCACTTACTGTATAAAGAGATCAAATGAGAGATAGATAGAGAGACAGAGATAGAGAATGAAAGAGAGAGAGAGAGCAAGAGAGAAGAATTGGGTTTGAGGGGGGGCATTCATCTGCAATTTCAAGATACGTGTTTGATGTTTTACTTTTTCCTGTGCTGCACTCTGTATACTCTGTTTAAACCTCATCTCCTCACCGAAAGACAAGTGTGACATTTGAAGGGAAGCTTAGAGAAATAAAGCCAACGAGACTTCCCTTTGTCCCTACAGTAGGTCTTGTTTCCACTGTGTCCTGACCGGCCTCTGGTCCTCCCAGCTGTGTTGGGTCCCAGTCCCTCAGAGTCAGACAGCTGGCCCGGGGTGAGGTCCCTGTACTGGGGCCATGGGACCACGGATCCTCCCCTACATCCAGAGGTGTTGACTTAGGGTCCCAAATGGCACCCTATTCCTTAGAGCACTACTTTTGACCAGGGTCCAAAGGGCTATATTGGGAATATGGTGCCATTTGGGACTCAGGCATTAATGTTCCCATCCTTCACCCCTTCCTCCAAGAGGCTCCATCCTCCATCCTCCACATAGTCATTCCTTTACATCTCTGTTTCCGCCTGATGACAACTCTACCTTCATCATGTAACCATAACTCACTTTCACACTATACATATTCACTAGCCCGTGCATGTTGTAATTTAATTCCAAATGACTTACATTTAATTAGCATAATTAAACATTATCTATGATAACTCCCCAACCAAGTACCCTCCTGAGAATTTGCAGACATGTTCTAATATATGTTTGTGTCTGGAAAAGCATGATTGATAATATAATTATGCTTGAGACAATCACAGTTGCACATTATTAATGGCACCACCACACATAAACGAGCCTGTCCACACAAAACAAATGTTGCCGTCATGGGAACTCATAGCATGCATAGCGTAGCCCATGATTAGGAGGACCAGGAGTTTTTTTGTGAATGTTTGACCTGACCAGGAAAACATTCTCTATTCCCTTCTTCTCAATACAAAAGAAGGTCTGAGGGACCTTGGACCTTCTCCTTCAATATGGTTGAGAAAGATGCAAGGAGACAGGATGCGAGGAATTGAGGAAAGAAGAATTAAGATAGAGCCTCTGTGTGAACCAGAGGACAGTCTTTGGAACACACTCTAAAGGCGGAGTAACCAGGGGAACCATAGAGGGAGGGAGCAGACACTGTGAGTCTTAAGGGTGTGTTTCCATGTGTCCACGATACACACCACAAATAGAGGTCCAACAGGCCAAACCCATTTCATGCCTCTGACAATATGTTTTCACAGAGTTGGATACTTTCGACAGGCATAAAGCGTGTTGCTGCACGTGATATACACTGAGTGTACAAAACATTAAGGACACCTGCTCTTTCCATGACATAGACTGACCAGGTGATTCCAGGTGAAAGCTATGATCCTTTATTGATGTCACTAGTTATATCCACTTCAATCAGTGAAGATGAAGGGGAGGAGACAGGTTAAAGAAGGATTTTTAAGCCTTAAGACAATTGAGACATGAATTGTGTATGTGTGCCATTCACAACTGTGGGAAGCATTGGACTCAACATGGGCCAGGATCCCTGTGGATCGCTTTCGACACCTTGTAGAGTCCATGCCCTGACGATTTGAGACTATATATACTGTATACTGTATATACTGTACATACTGTATTTTATACCATCTATTGTACCTTGCCTATGCCGCTCGGCCATCGCTTATCCATGTACTTACATGTACATATTCTCATTCACCCCTTCAGATTTGTGTCTATTAGGTAGTTGTTGGGGAATTGTTAGATTACTTGTTAGATATTACTGCACTGTCGGAACTAGAAGCACAAGCATTTCGCTTGTAACGTTCCTGACCTGTTTTATGTTGTTTTTGTATGTGTTTATGGTCAGGGCGTGTGTTATGGGTGGGCATTCTATGTTTTCTGTTTCTATGTTGGTTTTGGGTTGCCTGGTATGGCTCTTAATTAGAGGCAGGTGTTTTGCGTTTTCCTCTAATTAAGAGTCATATTTAGGTAGGGTGTTCTCACTGTTTGTTTGTGGGTGATTGTCTTCCGTGTCGTCGAATGTATGTACCATACGGGACTGTTTGGCTGTTCGTTTCGTTTTGATGTAGTCTGTTCCTGTCCGTGAGTTTTACGTTAGTTATGTAAGTTCATGTTCAGGTTTTTCGTCTACGTCGTTTTCTTGTTTTGTATTTTGAAAGTGTTTTGTTTTTCGTGTTGCCATCGTCGTGTTAAATAAAGAGATGGCTTATTTCCCAAATGCTGCATTTTGGTCTACTGATCCTTCTCTCCTCTCCTCGTCCGAGGATGAGGAGAACGACAGCCCTTACATCGCTACACTCGCATTAACATCTGCTAACCATGTGTATGTGACAAATACATTTGATTTGGTTTGATTTGACTATTCTGAGGGCAAAAAGGGGGGGGAGGGGGTGGAACTCAATATCAGGAAGGTGTTATTATTATTTTGTACACTCAGTGTGTGTTTCATTCTTGTGACGTGTGTGGTATGTATGAGTGGTGTGGAGTCTGGTGCAGAGAGTGGACGTGGAGATGCCCTGCACAGCTTCTGCCTGCATCCCAAATAGCACCCCTTCCCCATATTGTGCACTACTTTTGAACAGAGTCCATAGGGCTCTATATAGGGAATAGGGTGCCATTTGGCACATTGACTCTGTCTTCAGACAGGGCAGAATCAGAGAAATTACTCTAACGACCGCCTGGAGATACGCATGGATCCTTATGTAATTGCTCTCTGTGCGTCAATCAATGAAGTCTTCATCTGCGAACGGTGCCCAGTATTACATTTTTGAGTCAGTTCTTTGGCACCTGATGTGAATGTTGAATGTTGGAAAGAAAATCTCAGCACAATGAGAAGAGTCTTCGCTGTAGGGCTTTAGGGCTGTAGGGCTAGGCAATGCAGCAAAGCAGAGGTCGGGCCAAGCACACTTTTGGAAAATTTTCTTGAACATTCTTTGACTAGATGAGGGATGAAGAGATATTCAGTGATACTTGAACACAATGGAGGCTGATTTAAGAAATGCTTTATTATTATTAAAGCCAATGTGTTTCGTGGGGTTGATGCCTTCATCAGGGATTTAGATGAGTGATGGACCTCCTCCTCTACTCCAACATGCTACGTCCTTCCTGCAATGTGTGTCTATTTGACCAACAGTGTAGTAAGCTGTAGGTTAACTGTCATAGTGGATGACTGATGTTACTGTTATACAATTGTTCAGCATAGAGGTTATGTGTCATAGGAGCTAGAAACAGCTTAAAGGTGATGTGTAGAGGAACAGGTTGTTAAGGTTGGTGCCACTACAAGGCTCGCCATAATAACAGTCATCATTTTGAAAGGACATCCATCACTGTCATATTATTTGGCAAAAGAAAGGTCAAATTTACTGTACAGTGTCTGTCATTCTCCTACATGTCCTCATCCATAGGTTTGCTTCACCGAGAATACATTTATAGTCATTATGAAGTTCGCAAGCACCATCACATTTCTACTAAGTTTAACATCATACACTCCTTGTTTGGAGAGTGTATGACCCTCTAATAACTACAGCTCACTTTCAATTACTTGAGTCACAGGGTGGCCATAATACCATAATATCTTATTAATAATACCACAATGATTGACTATCTAATATGCATAGGGAATAAGAAAGAGAGAAAGGGAATAACTTCTAAGTATTTTTTCTGTTAGAAACAGGTAACATTAGAATCCCTGCAACATTATATGTTTTTAATTTAATTTGATCTCTGAGAAATTAAGCTAATTGATTACATCCAAATTGGCCATTTTAATTTATAGGATTGATATAATATTCAAAACATGTAGTAATAGCAGGAACAGCACCATCTAGTGGCCAGAACCTGGTAATATCAGGATGAGGATGGGACATAAACAACTTCAATGACTCATTCCTCTGAACAGGAAGAAAAAAACATCACCAAATTCACTAAGAATGCACTGAAAATAAACTCAGAAAACAGTTTGTCCCAAATAAGATGTTAGGTACTATATTTCGTGAATATTAAAATGGCCAATTTGGGTGCAATCAAATAGCTTAATTTATCAGAGATCAAATTATATTTCAGAAAAAGAATTGCAGGAATGCTAATCTTATCTGTTTCTAACTACATGGTGGGTGTAATGTTTTGCTAAAATGACATGGAACGACCCCAGTGTAAGAGATGGAAACATGCTCATCAGTGAAACTAAGCATAGTTCATTAGAAAAGCATTACATAAAGATCTATTTGTTTTGCATGTTAAAAAGATCCCATGGCATAATATTAATCAAGCCCTCTCAGTGAAATTAAATCTTTATTTTAGAATTAATAACTAAATGTGTTATTTTAAAACTTATTCCCAGTCATATAGGAAGCCAAAGAGTCAACGGAGTATATTGCTGATTCCCAAATGGCACCCTGTTCCTTATATGGTGCACTACGTTTGACCAGTGCTGACCAGAGCCCTATGGGCACTGGTCAAAAGTAGTGCAATTCATAGGGAATAGGGTACCACTTGAGGCGTAGTCTATAATTAAGAGACATTAACAACTACCAGACTGCCTCATTTACTGTTAGTGCTGGTATTTAACTATATTCAATTATGGTGTTAGTTATGCAAAGTGCAATTCAAATATTACCGTTTCATGAAGTTGTAAAACCCTTGAGTTTGGATGTGAGAGTTTCAGCAGGAGTGACTTGAGTGTGGTATTTAGTAATGGTATTCTGCCGTATCTTTCTCTCCATCTCTCTCTCTTTCGCTCCCTCTCTCTTTCTCTCCCTATGTACAGTTGAAGTCGGAAGTTTACATACACTTAGGTTGGAGTCATTAAAACTCGTTTTTCAACCACTCCACAAATTTCTTGTTAACAAACTATAGTTTTGGCAAATCGGTTAGGACATCTACTTTGTGCATGACACAATACATTTTTCAAACAATTGTATACCGACAGATTATTTCACTTATCATTCACTGTATCACAATTCCAGTGGTTTACATACAATAAGTTGACTGTGCCTTTAAACAGCTTGGAAAATTCCAGAATATGATGTCATGGCCTTAGAAACTTCTGATAGGCAAATTGACATAATTTGAGTCAATTGGAGGTGTACCTGTGGATGTATTTCAAGGCCTACCTTCAAACTCAGTGTCTCTTTGCTTGACATCATGGGAAAATCAAAAGAAATCAGCCAAGACCTCAGAAGAAAATGGTAGACCTCCACAAGTCTGGTTCATCCTTGGGAGCAATTTCCAGGAAACGGGTACAAAAGTATCTATATCCACAGTAAAACGAGTCCTATATCGACATAACCTGAAAGGCCGCTCAGCAAGGAAGAAGCCACTGCTCAAAAACCGCCATTAAAAAGCCAGATTACGGTTTGCAACTGCACATGGGGAAAAGATCGTACTTTTTGGAGAAATGTCCTCCGATATAGAAAAATAGAACCGTTTGGCCATAATGACCAGCGTTATGTTTGGAGGGAAAAGGGGGAGGCTTGCAAGCCGAAGAACACCATCCCAACCATGAAGCACGGGGGTGGCAGCATCATGTTGTGGGGGTGCTTTGCTGCAGGAGGGACTGGTGCACTTCACAAAATAGATGGCATCATGAGGTAGGACAATTATGTGGATATATTGAAGCAACATCTCAAGACATCAGTCAGGAAGTTAAAGCTTGGTTGCAAATGGGTCGCAAATGACCCCGAGCATACTTCCAAAGTTGTGGCAAAATGGCTTAAGGACAACAGTCAAGGTATTGGAGTGGCCATCACAAAGCCATGACCTCAAGCCTATAGAAACATTTTGGGCAGAACTGAAAAAGCGTGTGCAAGCAAGGAGGCCTACAAACCTGACTCAGTTACACTAGCTCTGTCAACAGGAATGGGCCAAATTTCACCCAACTTATTGTGGGAAGCTTGTGGAAGGCTACCCGACACGTTTGACACAAGTTAAACAATTTAAAGGCAATGCTAACAAATACTAATTGAGTGTATGTAAACTTCTGACTCACTGGGAATGTGATGAAAGAAATTAAAGCTGAAATTAATAATTCTCTCTACTATTATTCTGACATTTAACATTCTTAAAATAAAGTGGTGATCCTAACTGACCTAAGACGGAATTTTTACTTGGATTAAATGTCAGGAGTTGTGAAAAACTGAGTTCAAATGTATTTGACTAAGGTGTATGTAAACCTCCGACTTCAACTTCTCTTCTGGATACAGAGTGTGGTTAACAAATAATGTTAACAAATAATGTTTGCATCCCAAATGACACCATATTCCCTATACAGTAGACCTATACAGAGCCTATAAGACCTGGTCAAAAGTAGCATACTACTTAGGGTTCCATTTGGGATGACACCAAAAATGAACGTTATTATGAGGGTTTAGAACATATCTTAAAGAAACATGGTTATGCCCAGGACAGAGTGGACATAAATAAATGAGTGCTGCTGTGTTTTAGTCATTACCAGATGGAGAAACAAGAATTGCCCCATTTTAAATGTGATGTCTCAGTGCTACCTGGCATTTTTTAGTCAGTGAAAACCTGCTTTTATTGCAGTGCCCTCTGGTGGTTGATTATATACCCCTCATCTCTTGTGACATTACAGCCAATGGCGGGTCTGGCTGGAAATGACAGTATACATAAACAAATAATATTAAATTATATTAAATTAATATGACTGATTAATATCAAACATATGTAATATCACATATATGTAAATGTGGAAGACCAAATAAAGGCAAACAAATAAACAAATAACAAACAAATACATTCTTTCATCTGTTTATATATGCAACTATTCCGACCTTGGACATACAAAAAAAAGTATTCATATCAATCTTCATACAGTTAAAACATTTATTTGAACAATTCAGTCACTTAGATGGAAATCTCTTATTATCTCTGACCTATATGTTGCTGTTTCAAAACAATGTTGCCTGCTACAATGACTTTTCAGGTTGTCCTAGCCTCTGGATGTAAAATAGAGGAAAAGGTCAAAGGCCTACATGTCAGACAAATGGTCAGACAAACAAAGGTGAACAACAAGAGATAATTTATTCTTTGGTTTATTTGACCCACACACTCAGTCAGGTGGTTGAATAATAAGTATGGTTAACAACTCTTAGATTTACTATTCAAGTTTGTGGCTTTTGACAATGCATTAGACACCGCTGAACAAGAGGTGGCGCCACCAAACCACAGCAGCCATAGGCCGATGGAGGAATTCACACAAAACTCCAGTTCAACTCTTTCACATCTAAGGCCAAACATCATCACTGATGAACTTTTAAAAAGAACCAAAGTAATTTCCCTTAAAATGTTCAAATTTCTTCCCCCTGTCTTCCCCTAGATAACCATTTCAGCAGCAGCACTACTTAGGATACATCCCAAATGGCACACAATTCCATTTAGAGTGGTGGTTCTGTTAAAAAGTAGTACACTATATATAGGGATAGCGTGCAATTTGGGGACATGCCCTATCCCGGACAGTCTGACAGGCCGATCCAGGGCTCATTAGTCGGCCTCAGAGGTCCAGGGAGCTGCCTGGCAATGCCACAGCCTGTCTGTCTCCTTCCTTCTCCCTGTCAGCCAGGCCAGCTACCTGTCAGCACTCCGACAGCCCTGAGACAGGGTCAACGTCCCAAATGGAACCCTATTCCCTACATAGTGCACTACATTTGAACAGAGCCAATAGTGCACTATATAATGAATTAGTTGCCATTTGGGACACAGACACAGAGGCCTTGGATCCGAGTCCCAAAATGCATCCTATTCCCTACATAGTGCACTTCTTTTGATCGGGCCCATAGGAAATAAGGTACCATTTGGGATGCAATCGGGTCCTGGGAGAGGAGAGTGCACTAAAGGGACACCATCTCCTCTACCTAATGAACTCCAGGCCAGCAGGTTTATGACATATTGCAGGGAGGGAGGCCAGAGATGGGAAAACTAGTGTCGCCATCTCTGGAGTTCTGTCCCAAATGGCACCCTATTCCCTATAGAATGTACTACTTTAAACCAGAGCTCTATCCCTAGTCAAGTGCTCTATATAGGGAAAAGTGTTCCATTTGGGATGCACACTGGGACTAGATGTGCAGAGTTCATAATATTCTACAGCTATATCAACAATCTTGTTTAAAATCTTTGTCTCTATGCTGCTGGGTTATCGATTTATCTGGCAAAGTCATCAAGAACTGCTGAGAGATATTTAGTGATAATGAGATGCCATTGCAGTTGATTTCAGAGGATATGATTTGTGCTCTACTGGATATTTACCTTTTATTTTCTCAAGTAGTGATTCATTTCTGTCATCCAAGAGGCAGATAAATGCATGTAATCCCAAGAGAGCACTCATAAAAAGAACACACTGTATGCAAGATAAAATATAAAGACGAGTAATGATATGTTTCTGGGAAGGAATCTGGATGACTAAATACAAATAAGGTAAGAGTATGCCCTGTTTTTTTAAGATAAATATTGTCCGTCTGTTGAAAGCACACAAATTACTTTATCTCGGTTATGGCTGTGTCGGCAGATTCAAAGCCAAATGAACACTGGCCCACCATCATTTGGAGACATAGAGATATAGATAGGGAGAGAGAGAAAGAGAGTCAGAGAAAGAGAGAGATAAAGAGAGAGAGAGAAAGAGAAGGAGAGAGGGGGGGAGAGGCAGAGAGATTCAGAGATAGAGAGAGAGAGTGAAAGTGAGAGAAAAATAGGCAAAGAGAGAAAGAGACAGGGGGAGAGAGAGCAAGAGAGATGGAGAGGGAGAGAGCAAGACAGAGGGGTAGAAAGAGGTAGTGAAAAGAAAGAGAGGTGGCTTCTGTTTGAAGCATGATAAATGGTCCTCGTAAATGTGTTTAATTTAAGAGCAGAGGTCTCAGGTGGGCTAGCTATATGTTAACAATTGTCTGGCAGAGTGAGCACTGTCTGAAAAGAATGTGCCTGTCTCCATGGGTGCCCGCCAAGCTCATTCATCAACAGTCTTGCTGGCCATCCACCTCACCTCCCTTCCTTTCCACAGTAAATCCACCAGATGCTAGAGACATCCACCAAGACAAGCCTAAGGAGCAGTCACTGGCACTGCTCTGTGTGTGTGTGTGTGTGTGTGTGTGTGTGTGTGTGTGTGTGTGTGTGTGTGTGTGTGTGTGTGTGTGTGTGTGTGTGTGTGTGTGTGTGTGTGTGTGTGTGTGTGTGTGTGTGTGTGTGTGTGTGTGTGTGTGTGTGTGAGTGTATACATCATGTGTTGATGACGGTTCAGAAGACAAGAGGAGAGCTGTTGACATAACAGTGAGAGGTCAGTCTAGGTCTGGGATATGGATCATGAGGGACTCTCCCAGTCCCAAGCTAGGTTATCCCTCCCTGCTAGGGATCCCCGGCCGCATCAGAAATGGCACCATATTCCCTTTACAGTACACTACATTTGACCAGAGCATTATGGGCATTGGTCAAAAGTAATGCACTATATAGGGAATAGGGTTTAATTTGGGACGCAGACCCTGTCACCATGGCTGATGAGCAAACGTAACAAGTGTTCTCAGGTTTCCAGCTGGGTTACCAGCAGCAGGGCATCCAAAGACAGCAGCACAGTGGCATGACAGGCAGTCAGCAGACTGTTATAGAAGGGTGCATGACAATGTTATGTGATTGTAAGTCTAAAATGCAATGAAATGATACAGGCATCTGTAGAATGTTATAATGTAGAACTGATATAGATGTTATAGCACTTTGCAGTATTTAGTTTTTTAATGTATTATATCTTACATCGTTAGCCCAGAAAATGTTTTGTGTTATTACACACAGCTGGGAAGAACTTTTGCATATCAGAGCGGTGGTAACTCACCAGCACTACCAGCATTACGAACAGGAATTCGACATTCCCGAAGCGGATCCTTTGTTCGCACCCCCCAGGGCGATTGAACAGATTCCAGAAGCCGACCCAAAACAACGTTGGCAAAGGAGAGGTACTCACACCACCCACCGCTTCTGAGTATATTACTCGCAAATGTTCAGTCTCTGGATAATAACGTTGATGAGCTCAGAGCGAGGGCTTCTTTCCAGCGAGACATCCGGGATTGTAACATACTCTGTTTCACAGAAAACATGGCTCGGGATATACTGTCTGAGTCGGTCCAGCCAATTTGGTTCTCAGTTCATCACAGACAGGAAAAAATATCTCTCGTGGAAGAAGAAGGGCGGGGGTGTTTGTTTCATGATTAACAACTCATGGTGTAATAGTGATAATAAACAGGAACTCAAGTCCTTTTGTTCACCCGACCTAGAATACCTCACAATAAAATGCAGACCGTATTATCTCCCAAGATAATTTTCTTTGGTTATAGTCACAGCCATGTATATCCCCCCTCAAGCTGATACCACGACGGCCCTCAAAGAATTGGACTTTATGAAAACTCACGCTGCTAAAACACTTGACCACAGTCACTCCAACTTCTGGGATGCATACTAGGCCCTCCCCCGACCTCAATTCGGCAAATCTGACCACGACTCCATTTTGCTCCTCCCTTCCTATAGGCAGAAACTCAAATAGAAAGTACCCGTGCTAAGGACTATCCAACGCTGGTCTGACCAATCGGAATCCACGCTTCAAGAATAGTTTTGATCACGCAGAATGAGATATTTTCTGGGTAGCTTCAGAGAATAACCTTGACTTATATGCTGACATGGTGACTGAGTTTATCAGGAAGTGCATAGGAGATGTTGTACCCACTGTGACTATTAAAACCTAACCTAATCAGATACCGTAGATAGATGGCAGCAATCACGCAAAACTGAAAGCACGAACCGCTGCATTTAACCATAGCAAGGTGACTGGAAATATGGCAGAATACAAACAGTGTAGTTATTCCTTCTGCAAGGCAATCAAACAGGCAAAACATCAGTATAGAGACAAAGTAGAGTCGCAATTCAACGGCTCAGACACAAGACGTATGTGGCAGGGTCAACAGACAATCAAGGACGACAAAAGGGAAACCAGCCATGTCGTGGACACCAAGTCTTGCTTCCGGATGAGCTAAACACCTTCTTCGCACGCTTTGAGGATAACATAGTGCCACCGACGCGGCCCGCTACCAAGGACTGTGGGCCCTCCTTCTCCGTGGACGACGTGAGTAAGACGTTTAAGCGTGTTACCCCTTGCAAGGCTGTCGGCCCAGACGGCATCCCTAGCTGCGTCCTCATTGCATGCGCAGACCAGCTAGCTGGTATGTTTACGGACATATTCAATCTCTCCCTATCCCAGTCTGCTGTCCCCACATGCTTCAAGATGGCCACCATTGTTCCTGTACCCAAGAAAGCAAAGGTACCTGAACTAAATGAACACCTGAACACCTCCACTTCGCTGATCCTGAACACTGGGGCCCACAAGGGTGCGTGCTCTGCCCCTTTCTGTACTCCCTGTTCACCCATAACTGAATGGCCAAGCACGCGTCCAACTCAATCATCAAGTTTGCATACGACACAACAGTAGTAGGCTTGATTACCAATAACTACGAGAAAACCTACAGGGAGGAGGTGAGGGCTCTGGGAGTATGGTAATATAACCTCTCACTCAACGTCAACAAAACAAAGGAGATGATCATGGACTTCAGGAAACAGCAGAGGGAGCACCCCCCTATCCACATCGACGGGATTGCAGTGGAGAAGGTGGAAAGCTACCTGCCCTCCAGGACACCTACAGCATCTGTCACATGTCACAGGAAGGCCAAAAATATCATCAAGGACAACAATCACCCAAGCCACTGCCTGTTCACCCCCGCTATCATTCAGATGGCGAGGTCAGTACAGGTGCATAAAAACTGGGAAAGAGAGACTGAAAAACAGCTTCTTTCTCAAGGCCATCAGACTGTTAAATAGCCATTACTAGCTCATAGAGGCTGCTGCCTTTATACATAGACTTGAAATCACTGACCACTTTAATAAACGGAACATTAGTCACTAATAATGTTAACATATTTTGCATTACTCATCTCATATGTACAGTTGAAGTCGGAAGTTTACATACACCTTAGCCAAATACATTTAAACTCAGTTTTTCACAATTCCTGACATTTAATCCTAGTAACAATTTCCTGTTTTAGGTCAGTTAGGTTCACCACTTTATTTTAAGAATGTGAAATGTCAGAATAATAGTAGAGAGAATGATTTATTTCAGCTTTAATTTCTTTCATCACATTCCCAGTGGGTCAGAAGTTTACATACACTTAATTAGTATTTGGTAGCATTGCCTTTAAATTGTTTAACTTGGGTCAAACGTTTCGGTTAGCCTTCCACCAGCTTTCCACAATAAGTTGGGTGAATTTTGGCACATTCCTCCTGACAGAGCTGGTGTAACTGAGTCAGGTTTGTAGGCCTCCTTGCTCGCACACACTTTTTCAGTTCTGCACACAAATGTTCTATAGGATTGAGGTCAGGGCTTTGTGATGGCCACTCCAATACCTTGATTTTGTTGTCCTTAAGCCTTTTGCCACAACTTTGGAAGTATGCTTGGGGTCATTGTCCATTTGGAAAACCCATTTGCGACCAAGCTTTAACTTCCTGACTGATGTCTTGAGATGTTGCTTCAATATATCCACATAATTGTCCTACCTCATGATGCCATCTATTTTGTGAAGTGCACTAGTCCCTAGCAAAACACCCCCACAACATGATGCTGCCACCCCCGTGCTTCACGGTTGGGATGGTGTTCTTCGTCTTGCAAGTCTCCCCCTTTTTCCTCCCAACATAACGATGGTCATTATGACCAAACAGTTCTATTTTTGTTTCATCAGACCAGAGGACATTTCTCCAAAAAGTACGATCTTTGTCCCCACGCAAACCGTAGTCTGGCTTTTTTATGGCGGTTTTTGAGCAATGGCTTCTTCCTTGCTGAGCGGCCTTTCAGGTTATGTCAATATAGGACTAATTTTACTGTGGATATAGATACTTTTGTACCTGTTTCCTCCAGCATCTTCACAAGGTTCTTTGTTGTTGTTCTGGGATTGATTTGCACTTTTCGCACCAAAGTACGTTCATCTCTAGGAGACAGAACGCATCTCCTTCCTGAGAGGCTGCATGGTCCCATGGTGTTTATACTTGCATACTATTGTTTGTACAGATGAACGTGGTACCTTCAGGCATTTTGAAATTGCTCCCAAGGATGAACCAGACTTGTAGAGGTCTACAATATTTTTCTGAGGTCCTGGCTGATTTCTCTTGATTTTCCATGATGTCAAGCAAAGAGGCACTGAGTTTGAAGGTAGGCCTTGAAATACATCCACAGGTACACCTCCAATTGACTCAAATTATGTCAATTATCCTATCAGAAGCTTCTAAAACCATGCCATCATTTTCTGGAATTTTCCAAGCTGTTTAAAGGCACAGTCAACTTACTGTATGTCAACTTCTGACCCACACATTGCGATAGAGTGAATGATAAGTGAAATAATGTGTCTGTAAACAATTGTTGGAAAAATGAATTGTGTCATGCACAAAGTAGACCGACTTGCCAAAACTATAGTTTGTTAACAAGAAATTTGTGGAGTGGTTGAAAATTTAGTTTTAATGACTCCAACCTAAGTGTATGTTAACTTCCGACTTCAACTGTATATACTGTATTCTATACTATTCTACTGTATCTTAGTCTATGTTGCTGTGATATTGCTCTTCCATATATTTATATATTCTTAATTACATTCCTTTACTTAGATTTGTGTGTATTTTAGATTAGATTTTAGTGTGTATATTTTGTGTAACTGTTAGATATTACTTGTTACATATTACTACACTGTTGGAGCTAGAAACACAAGCATTTCGCTACACCCGCAAGAGCATCTGCTAAACACGTGTATGTGACCAATAAAATTAGATTTGATTTGATTGCAATAATTCTAAAATGAAATCAAACTATGCAAAACATTTGAAATAGTTGCTTGTCTTAAGAAAATACATACAGTTTTACTACATGTTATGTAGTAAGGGGCTACCAGTAGGGGCGGCAGGTAGCCTAGTGGTTAGCGCGTTGGGCCAGTAACCCAAAGGTTGCTCGATCGAATCTCCGAGCTGACAAGGTACAAATCTGTCATTCTGCCCCTGAACAAGGCAGTTAACCCACTGTTCCTATGCCATCATTGTAAATAAGAATTTGTTCTTAACTGACTTGCTTAGTTAAATAAAGGTACACAAATGTTATCACGTTTCAGGTAAGACCCAGATGCAGACAACAACGAAGTAACAACAGTTTATTAATCGAACAGGGGCAGGCAAAAAGCAGGTCAAGGGCAGGCAGAGGTCGGTAATCCAGATAGGTGGGGAAAAGATACAGGACGGCTGGCAGGCTCAGGGTCAGGGCAGGCAGAGGTCAGTAATCCAGAAAGGTGGGGCAAAGGTATAGGACGGCAGGCAGGCTCTGGGTCAGGGCAGGCAGAATAGTCAACACCGGGAAAACTAGGAAACAGGAACAATCGAGAGACAGGAACAGAGGGGAAAACGCTGGTAGGCTTGACGAAACAAAACAAACTGGCAACAGACAAACAGAGAACACAGGTATAAATACACAGGGGATAATGGGGAAGATGGGCAAAACCTGGAGGGGGTGGAGACAATCACAAAGACATGTGAAACAGATCAGGGTGTGACACATATTGTGAAATGGTTTTTGAAAGCATGATTGTGTCTGAATGTACAGTGCAGTGCAGTATCTTTCCCATCTCAGATCAACAATAGGAGCCAGTGTAATACTGTACCTGAAACTAGCATATGATATGAAGATGACTGTGCAAGAGAAGAAGATTAAAATATAATTGAGCCATACTAGTCTACCGGAAAACTATAATGTCGCAATTATGGTGGTAATATGGTCAAAGCCATAACATTGACGCAGGGTCAGATTCAAGGCAGAATTTATGATTTGCTTGATGTTGTTTAGATGTTAGTTAAACATGTTGCCTTCTCCATTTCACAACATGTTTACTTTGCTGGCTAGCTGGTTTCGGAAAAGACTAAAATCGTTTGTCTCTCGGCCAACCAAAGAAAAAAATCTTTACCCAGTCTGCAATCTTTGGGATCTGATGTGGTTTCTGGTCCAACTGGTGGCTCACCACCCGCATATGTAGCATGGCATACTATGTGTGCATCCCAAATAGCACCCTATTACCTATGTAGTGCATAATATGGACTTCATAGGGCTCTTGGCAAACGTAGTGCACTATATAGTGAATAGGATGCCATTTGGGATGCATCCTATGGTGCCACTTGGGACGCATCCACCCCATGCACACAATTACAAGGCCCTCCCTGGACCTCTATAGTGCCTTATTAAAGGCTTCCTTTGTTTGGTTCTGGCCCACCTGGCAGCCATGTGGAGATGTCAGCTTTCTCTGCTGCAATGCATTGCTATTCCAATGAGAATTTGTTCTTAATTGACTTGCTTAGTTAAATAAAGGTTAAATAAATACAATATTGGTGTTCAAGGAGACGGGGCTCCCATCAAAACATTAACCTGAGAATTGACTGTCAGTGAGAGGATGGAAATGCCGCAGGTACTAACACACACACACGGACGTAAACAAACACACACACACAAGTTGCGATATCACTGTAAGGCAAAGCCTGGATGCAGCTACTGTATATTCTTACTTATTTGTGATATTCCCATTTAATCCATCCATTTAATATTGTAGTTTTGGTAAGATTTTACTGTTGGTGTCCTTATAAATGCATTCATAGAGCCTTTATAAAGGCTACATAATGCGTTACAACATCAGCTATTGACAGTTATGAGCATTAACATACTTTTTCTCAATTAGCAGGAATCAGGAATGTTTTATCCAGAGGGGGAAAACCAACAGCTCCTGAATACAATCGTCGGGAGACATGATGCTTCCACTTGTTCACTAGTAGAGTGCTCAGAATTTCCAGAATCGTTTTTTATTCCTTCTTTACGTTTTTTTTACCCCATGTTCATCAAAAATCACCATGTTATTATCTCAAGAATAATCATAGAGGTTTGCATTGACCTTGTCCGGGAGAGTGGGACCTTCCATTTAGGAGGCCATGTCAGAAAGCCCAGGGTTCTACTAAGAGTTCTACCCAGCTGTGTCAGGCAAGGACAAGGACACAGTATCCAGAGAATAGAAACTCTCTCGATCTCTTTCCTTAATGTGCATTAGAAAAAATATTTATACAATACCAGTCAAAAGATGACACACCTACTCAGTCAATGGTTTTCTTTTAGTTTTACTATTTTCTACATTGTAGAATAATAGTGAAGACATCAAAAGTATGAAATAACACATATGGAATCATGTAGTAACCAAAAAGTGTTAAAAAGTGTTCAAAGTAGCTACACTTTGCTTTGATGACAGCTTTCCACTCTTGACATTCTCTCAACCAGCTTCGTGAGGTAGTCACCTAGAATGCATTTCAATTAACAGGTGTGCCTTGTTAAAAGTAAATTTGTGGAATTTATTTCCTTCTTAACGCATCTGAGCCAATCAGTTGTGTTTTGTGACAAGATAGGGTAGGTATACAAAAGATAGCCCTATTTAGTAAAAGATCAAGTCCATATTATGGCAAATACAGCTCAAATAAGCAAAGACAAATGACAGTCCACCATTACTTTAAGACACGAAGGTCAGGCAATGCGGAAAATTTCAAGCACTTTGAACATTTCTTCAACTGCAGTTGCAAAAACCATCAAGCGCTATGATTAAACTGGCTCTCATGAGGACCGCCACAGGAAAGGAAGACGCAGAGTTATCTCTGCTGCAGAGGATAAGTTCATTAGAGTTACCAGCCTCAGAAATTGCAACCCAATAAATGCTTCACAGAGTTCAAGTAACAGACACATCTCAACATCAACTGTTCAGAGGAGACTGCGCGAATCAGGCCTTCATAGTCTAATTGATGCAAAGAAACCACTACTAAAAGACACCAATAAGAAGAAGAGACTTGCTTGGGCCAAGAAAAACACCTTGACTGGTACTGTATGCTTATGAAAGAATTGTAATTCAGCAACAAACTACAAAATATGTGTAAAATAAAATATTCCAACCACAGACAGACAGTTAAAATCCAAAAAATCATATAGGAGTTCAAGACCGTAAAAAATGTCATGCAAGTCTGTCCCACATGATCGCAAAGATGGAACTTAATTTAGACACACTGTTGCATAGACACACTGTAGCACTTGGCTTGCAGGTCCAGTCCATTTTGTTTTACTTATGCGTCTGATGATTTAATTCATACTCTAGTGTAGCACGTCGGCTGACATTTACGTCCCCGGTGTGGCTGTCAACAGGCATGGCTACAGCAAAACCAAGGTGATACTGTAAAAAATCAAGTCTGTGAAAGTAATCATCATAAAGAACTTTGGGCCAGACAGAGAGAGACATGAGGTATGGATCCCATCAGGATTTTCCTCTCCTCAGAATCTTAATGTGTTAACCATCTTTCATTAACTCATACACACATGTTCATCATAAAATAACCATTACTCTGCAATATATGGATGAGCAACATGGAAAATATATTTAATTGAATGTTGAATATTTCATATTTCTTGTCCAATTGTTTTCTGCCACACAGAGAGGATGAAATGATTAAGATAATAATCTGGTAGACTAATCATAATCATGTTTCCTGTGACCAACTACAGTTGTCTCTGTCAGATGTCTGCTGTGCTATCTATGATTGATGCGAGTTATCGGTATTTCACATCAAACAAATACTTTTCTGGACACTAGAGGGAGCTGTGAGACAGATCAATAACCACAGAATATTGTTGTCCTCCATTCCCTAAAACCTCACATGGTCCCATATTCATAAAGTGTTGCATGGAAGAAGTGCTGATCTGGAATCAGGTCCATATCCATATAATAAGAATTCATTATGATCTATAAGGTAAAACTGATCCTGCACTGCTACTCAGATGCTTTATGAATATGGTCTAATAGAGATAATGTCGTTTTTACATATTGAATAAACACAACTACTGAAATCTTGGCAGCAGCAAGCGCATTCTGTCTCATTCTGTTGAGGATATACAGTATACTGCATATTCCATTCTCTCACAGTATGTAACTGTTATGATGTGTTTTATGTTTCTAATGTTTTGCCTATTAGTGTGAGGTCAATATAGTTTATCCAGTGGCTCTGGTCTTTCCCAGCTATCTCCTCTCTTGTAGGGACTGATTCAGATTAAGGTCCATACTATACTGTTAGTGTACTCCTCCAGCAGGCGTAATACACAGCACTCACCAGGAGGTCTGAAGCAGTCCCGGGTTCAAATGCCATTTGGAATCTCAGAGGGGTGGAGTTTGTAGTTTTATAAGTATTCTATTGGTTCTATTTTACAGTTTTATAAGTATTCTATTGGTTCAATTATACAGTTTTATAAGTAGTCTTTTGGTTTCATTATACAGTTTTACACGTATTCTATTGGTTCTAATATACCAGACAAGCTCAATGAAGCCCAGCTAAAGTATTTCAATTCAATTTGAATAGCATTTGACAGAGTTGGTTGTCAAGGGGACCAGGGTTCAGGCCCTCTACACACTGTCAGATTGTTTTCCATGACTGTGAACACGTATTCTCCTCGACTGACTCAGGTCCCTTCTCTCCCAACCATCACAGTCTGAACTCATGTGGCCGTGAGTCTGACTCATTAGGATGTGAGGAAAGCAGGTTGGAGCTCCTCTGGTCGAATAGGAAAAAGTTGCTGGCTACTGTATGTACTGTGTTACAATATCTTCAGTCTTTACCATTAAAAATCATGAATCAATATTTTCAATTGGACAAAACACTATTCGATCAATCAGTAATGTGGTATTCTTCTAAGGTACTGTGGGTGTATTGGGTTTGTAAGGGAATGCAGGTTTGAAAATGTTTAATTTCCCCAATACCGGGTTCCTCCTAGGGTGCAGACGAAATCCTCATTGGTCCAATGATCAGAGAGATGAACGGATGGACGGACACTCCGAAGGCCGTTCACCCCACCTCATCTTCTCCTTACCACCTCCATCCTCTCTCCTCCCCTCCTCCTCCCCACCGGCCTACTTGGGTCTTATTCTCATTACAGCTAACAGCCAGTGGGCTCTGTTTCCATTAACAGCTAACTGCTGTGAAAACATGGAGAGAGAGAGTGGTCTAACTACACTTGTCCAGCTTCAGCTCCAGCTTCACTCGGCCTGGGTCTGCCTGTGTGGGTCTACCTGGTTCAGCCAGGGTCTCCATCCACAGGAAAGGCTCAGCTGCACATGCCGCCTGGCCCGGCCAACACAAAAATGTTGGTCTGCCATAAAACGAGTCTCGAGACAGGGAGATCATAAAAAAGTGAATTAGTTCATTGAAGCCCTAATGCACTGGAGAGATTTTTCTATTTGGGGTCCTGTGTGGAGCACGGAGACAGGGGATTCTCCACGGACGCGCGCCCCAAGAACCGCCCATGAGGGACAAAGCAATCAGCCAAAAGCCACAGGTAATTTCCTGTTGACTGGAAGCCGTGGAAGTAGAGATGGGCTATATCCCAAATGGCACCCTGTTCCCTATTTAGTGAACTACTTTTGACAAGGGTACGTATGGCGCTGGTCAAAAGTAGTGCACTATGTAGGGAATAGGGTGCCATTTGGGATGCAATCCTGGATCTATAGGAGTCTTAAGGTCACACGCGGCCTCACCTGCTGTGTGGACGAGGACCTTTGTACAGGTTGAGATTGATCTGGGGAGGTTTTTGTCATATCAAATCCAATTATAAAGTTGAATTTATGGTACAGTACTGTATATGTAAGAGCCTTTGGTTCCATGCTTTTTTATTGCACTGGATGCTATACTGCAGCCATTGTTATGATTTAACAACTGTATAATTCTGTCAGGTTAATGCCCTTTACTCTGCTTTTGCCTACATAATTATATGTACTGTATCACATCTACTAATGAATCTCTCCTTTAACCAGTTTTTTTTCTCTTCAGGAGAAATTCAAAAATAAACGGTATATTATTTTCAGTGGAAAACACCTGCAGTGCCTCCTGTAAAGGCAGCAGGTTCAATAAATCCAACAGGTGGGTGAAATCCATCCGTATTTGAAAAAACTTCAATTGTTGTTTAATGACTATGTTCTGT
The DNA here is from genome assembly GCF_029448725.1 of Salvelinus fontinalis. Lineage (NCBI taxonomy): Eukaryota > Metazoa > Chordata > Actinopteri > Salmoniformes > Salmonidae > Salvelinus > Salvelinus fontinalis. Next base: position 23,918,409 of record NC_074690.1, on the reverse strand, counting down.
TGCATGTATTATACAATCAAGTATCCAGTTATTCCCACAGAGAGGCTGTGTCCCAAATGGAAACTTATTCCCTATATAGTGCACTACTTTTGACCAGAGGGCACTATATAGGGAATACATTTCCATTCGGGATGCACACAGATTACATTTGGAGATTAAAATACCCAGCAATTACACCAGACTCACCTGTCCAGTTCTACACAATGTCTTTACAATGTATAGCCCTATTCACCACAACGAACTGGGTACTCACAAACAAGGGAAAGTAATACTGTAACGGTTGTCCTTCTCCTCTTCATCCGAAGAGGAGGAGTAGTGATTGAACCAAGGCGCAGCGTTGTGAAATGACATGATTTAATTAAGACACGACAAAACAACGAAGACAGAAAACGAACTATACTTGAATTAACTAACAAAATAACAAAACGAATGTGTAGACAAACCTGGACGACGAACTTACATGAAACACGAAGAACGCACGAACAGGGAAAATAGACTACACAAAAAAGAACGATGTACAAACAAACCGAACAGTCCCGTATGGTGTGACAAACACTGACACAGGAGACAACCACCCACCACGAACACTGTGAAACAACCTACCTAAATATGACTCTCAATTAGAGGAAAACGCCAAACACCTGCCTCTAATTGAGAGCCATACCATGCAACCCTAAATCAACATAGAAACAGAAAACATAGAATGCCCACCCAAACTCACGTCCTGACCAACTAACACATACAACAAACTAACAGAAATAGGTCAGGAACGTGACAAATACGTCCACAAATTACTTTTGATAAGGCCTATATCGAAATGTATTTGTTTTCACTAATTTCTACAGTTATGTACAGTAGCAAACAGTTTCATTAATTCAGCCTGGGTTTAACCTCATGCCCTAATTTCATACCCCCATATATTTACATTAGAACACATATTTACATTAGAACACATATTTACATTAGAACACATATTTAAAAGAACAATAAGAGTTGTCTGTCCTGTCTATCATCTTCTACTTGGGCATGTTTGCAGTTGGTGTACAGTGTCCAGAGATATAGTATGTGAAAAGGGAGGCAGCCCAGCTAGCCCCACAGAGAATCAGTCCATGTCACGGCGCCACTCTAAGATGGATCTCTGTGTCATGCTCCATTTGTTGGCTGAGTGCTATGATTTGGCAGCGAGTCAGAACAACATGCAGACAACTGGCACAACTCGCTCAGTCAGGCTCAGTCAGTCAGCTCTGTCTCCAGACCAGATCACAGCCAGCCAGTCAGTCAGCTCTGTGACCATACCACAGCCAGCCAGTCAGTCAGTCATTATGCTGGTGGTATCACTGTACGGATGCCAGTGATGCATACAAAGCTCTCCCTTGCCCTCCATTTGGAAAATCTGACCATAATTCTATCCTCCTGATTCCTGCTTACAAGCAAAAATTAAAGCAGGAAGCACCAGTGACTAGATCAATAAAAAAGTGGGCAGATGAAGCAGGTGCTAAGCTACAAGACTGTTTTGCTAGCACAGACTGGAATATGTTCCGGGATTCCTCCAATGGCATTGAGGAGTACACCACATCTGTCATTGGCTTCATCAATAAGTATATCGATGACGTAGTCCCCACAGTGACCGTACGTACATACCTCAACCAGAAACCATGGATTACAGGCAACATCCGCACTGAGCTAAAGGCTAGAGCAGCCGCTTTCAAGGAGCGGGACTCTAACCCGGAAGCTTATAAGAAATCCCGCTATGTCCTCCGACGAACCATCAAACAGGCAAAGCATCAATACAGGACTAAGATCGAGTCGTACTACACCGCCTCTGACGCTCGTCGGATGTGGCAGGGCTTGCAAACCATTACAAACTACAAAAGGAAGCACAGCCAAGAGCTGCCCAGTGACACGGGCCTACCGAACAAGCTAAACTACTTCTATGTTCGCTTCGAGGCAAATAACACTGAAACATGCATGAGAGCACCAGCTGTACCGGAAGACTGTGTGATCACGCTCTCCGTAGTTGATGTGAGTAAGACCTTTAAACAGGTCAACATTCACAAGGCTGCAGGGCCAGATGGATTACCAGGATGTGTACTGCGAGCATGCGCTGACCAACTAGCAAGTGTCTTCACTGACATTTTCAACCTCTCCCTGTCCCAGTCTGTAATACCAACATGTTTTAAGCAGACCACCATAGTGCCTGTGCCCAAGAACACTAAGGTAACCTGCCTGAATGACTACCAACCCGTAGCACTCACGTCTGTAGCCATGAGGTGCTATAAAAGGCTGGTCATGGCTCACATCAACACCATCATCCCAGAAACCCTAGACCTACTCCAATTTGCATACCGCCCCGACAGATCCACAGATGATGCTGTCTCTATTGCACTCCACACTGCCCTTTCCCACCTGGACAGAAGGAACACCTATGTGAGAATGCTATTCATGGACTATAGCTCAGCGTTCAACACCATAGTACCCTCAAAGCTCATCACTAAACTAAGGATCCTGGGACTAAACAACTCCCTCTGCAACTGGATCCTGGACTTCCTGACAGGCCACTCCCAGGTGGTGAGGGTAGGTAGCAACACATCTGCCGTGCTGATCCTCAACACTGGAGCTCCCCAGGGGTGCGTGCTCAGTCACCTCCTGTACTCCCTGTTCACCCACGACTGCATGGCCAGGCGAGACTCCAACACCATCATTAAGTTTGCAGACGACACAACAGTGGTAGGCCTGATCACCGACAACGATGAGACAGCCTATAGGGAGGAGGTCAGAGACCAGGCCGTGTGGTGCCAGGACAACAACCTCTCCCTCAACGTGATCAAGAAAAAGGAGATGATTGTGGACTACAAAAGAGGACCGAGCACGCCCCCATTCTCATTGAAGGGGCTGCAACAAACTAACATGGTCCAAGCACACCATGACAGTCGTTAAGCGGGCACGACAAAACCTATTCCCCCTCAGGAGACTGAAAAGATTTAGCATGAGTCCGCAGATCCTCAAAAGGTTCTACAGCTGCACCATCAAGAGCATCCTGATTGGTTGCATCACTGCCTGGTATGGCAAATGCTCGGCCTCCGACCGAAAGGCACTACAGAGGGTAGTGCGAACGGCCCCGTACATCACTAGGGCCAAGCTTCCTGCCATCCAGGACCCCGCCTATACCAGGCGGTGTCAGAGGAAGGCCCTGAAAATTGTAAAAGACTCCAGCCACCCTAGTCATAGACTGTTCTCTCTGCAACCACATGGCAAGCTGTACCGAAGCGACAAGTCTAGGTCCAAGAGGCTTCTAAACAGCTTCTACCCCCAAGCCATGAGACTCCTGAACATCTAGTCAAATGGCTACCCAGACTATTCACCCCCCCCCCCCCCTCTCCACACCACTGCCACTCTCTGTTGTCATCTATGCATAGTCACTTTAATTAACTCTACCTACATGTACGTACTACCTCAACTAACCGGTGCCCCCGCACATTGACTGTGTACCGGCACCCCCATGTATATATTGTTATGTTTTACTGCTGCTCTTTAATTACTTGTTACTTTTATCTCTTATCCTTATCCGTAGTTTTTGAAACTGCACCGTCGGTTAGGGGCTCGTAAGTAAGCATTTCACTGTAGGTGAAATACCTGCTGTCTTCAGCACATGTGACTAATAAAATGTGATTTTTATTTGAACAGGCAACAGGTCACACTGTACAGTACTTGGCAGAAGTTATGATGGTATGCTACATACAGAATATTATGTAATATTATTACAATATGTTATATTCACATTACAGTCATTGGAATTCATTAACATTTTCAAAATAAGAAAAGAAAATATGTCAACTTTCAACAGATTTTTCTATTAGGGTGTGGCCAGCACTTTTCTGAGAAGCTGACTCTTTAGCTGTAATGCTTGGGTGAGTTAACAAATGTGTGGGCAGGAGACAGTTGAGATAAACTGTGCCAGTAATTCCTCTGCCAGTGACTATGTATACAGGAAGTAGACTGGTTTACATCTTTCTAAATGAGGTCACATGGGTCGCATCCCAAATGGCACCATATTCTCTATTTTGTGCACTACTTTTGAGCAGAGGCCTATGGGCCCTAGAGAGTAGGGTGCCATTTGGGATGCACACTGAGTCTGGGGGTGGTAGGCAGGCAGCACGGAACAAACTGTTTGGATATTTACATACTGTTGTGACTAATTGCTTTGGAAACTTGGTGGTCAAATTAGTTACACGGATGGGGTGTACTTCTAATCCCTTGAAATAGAAAAGGATTCTGGTATTTTTTTAAAATCCAGAATTAGAATAATAATATTTACTGTAACTATATATAAACAACTATATATCAACAATGAAACATAAATTGTGGTCAAATTAGTTACATGGACTGGGTCCAATTACTTACAATAAAATAGCTTTGAGCTCTTTCTTGTCAAATGTTTTTTGTCACATGCGCCAAATACAACAGGTGTAGACCTTACAGTGACATGCTTACTTACAAGCCCTTAACCAACAATGCAGTTTTAAGAATAATAAGTGTTAAGAAAATATTTACAAAAATTAACTGAAGTAAAAAAATACTTCATTAAAAAATGTTAAATTAAAGAGTAACAATAAAATAACAGTAACGAGGCAGACATGTTCCCCTGATGTAGGAAGGGGTTCAGGTAGTTTCAATACTATATTCATATGACCTGCTTTGTCATAGAGAGCTAAATAAGAGAAATATCCTCCCAAAAGAGTGACCAAACAGTACAAAGAAAAAATACTATTTAAACTATCTAATCCATAAATAGACATTTCCACATCATATACTGTATCTACATTCCTTCTCCAGTAGTTAATATCTTGGCCATCAGACAAAGTGAGAGCAGCAGACATGAACGGTATAACTCTGAGATGGAGACTAGAGTCAGTCATGACTTCCTGAAGACGTTGAGTTAGAAGTATCCTCAGGGCATGAGACGAACTAGAGCCCAACAGACTAACTAGGAACTGTTTATTCTACTGATTCCGCTGATTGGTCTGAGACAGAAGAATTTTAAATAGCCTTCCTCCTGGCTTGTTTCATTCCAGTTACCAAGACAGAGTATGTTCCCCAAATGGCACCCTATTCCATAGTGGACCTGGTCGAATAGGGGCTGGTCAAAAGTAGTGCACTATGTAGGGAATAGTGTGCCATTTGGGACATAACACAACACAGGAAGGTGTGTGCAGTATAATTGTATAACAAAATAAATAGCACATGGCGAGCTTGATGATAGCTGAAACAAGAAAAACATGTTTATACAAGGCAACAGTAGACATTTCGTTTGCCCCGGATGATGCAGCGCCCCCCTTGGGCCAATTGAGATATTGCGTGACTAACACATTTCAGTTAATTTCTATAGTTTTCGCCTTGGGCCAATCAGTGTAATAACCTACATGCAGGATATCTATGGCAAGACGCATCATTCACCAAAGTTTTGTGAAAATCGTCCCAGTGCTGTCTGAGATATCACGTGTGACTAACGTACGAACTAACGAGTGGTGACAGATTCACAATCTCCTCCCCAATTTCATAATGGGGGACAAGAAGAGAACTGTGTGTGGATGAATACATGTGTGGACTGTGGACTATTTCGTGCATTAATAATTATTTAAGTGCCTAAGCAACACTTTTTCAAGCCAAATGTGTGGATAGATTTTAGGTGTGCGAATCGATTGAATGTATTCTAACAATACAGTTCATCTGGAATCAACAACACGGCTGCTCTTACTTAAATATCTGCTATTTCTGGTTTCAATACACTCAACCTCAAGAAGCACAAACCAAAACACACCATGCAGTTCCTTATAGCAGATGCGTGTATGTGTGTGTGTGTGTGTGTGTGTGTGTGTGTGTGTGTGTGTGTGTGTGTGTGTGTGTGTGTGTGTGTGTGTGTGTGTGTGTGTGTGTGTGTGTGTGTGTGTGTGTGTGTGTGTGTGTGTGTGTACTCAATAGAAGGAATGCCATTAGAAAAAAGCTCTCGTAGACTCCATAGCTTGTTATAATATAGTATTAAAGCCATGATGCACTTCATTTAGTCTGTGATTAGTCTGTAGCACGATTGAAATTTAAAGTTAATTTCCAATTGAGCCGACATATGCAGTGTTTACCGTGAATGCAGTGTCTGCGAATGCGGGAACATTCCCTTAAAAATGTATATCGCGCAGCTCTTCAGAGCTACGGATTGAATTGAGCACTAAATTAATGTAGGAAATATCTTTGTCCCAAATGGCACCCTATACCCTTTATAGCGCACTACTATAGGCTCTGGTCAAAAGTTATGCATTATATGGGGAATAGGGTGCCATGCTACAGGTTTGTATATCAACTGAATATTTTCTACAGATGAAGACACAGCATAATAACACTGATTCAATATACCGTACAGTGCATTTGTGCACACCGAGAATAATGAATGAATCAATTCATAATCCAATCACTCCACTAGGAAATTAAACAAAATCGGGCCTAAGGTGGAAGTGGCAATCTTTAGTCAAACAGCCCCCTTAAAACACACACATACTGGGCAGCTGGGCCAAGTCACAGTGCCAGGGTTGAGCGCTCTTTGCATTTCTCCCATTTCCCAATCTCAGACCTGCATTAACACAACCAGGAAGTCCATCTGTTAATAATGCACTCACCAACCACTCGACATTCAATACGCAGGAAATGTGAACAGCTGCCATTTTTGGAGTCCCATCTCATGGAGTCCGCTTAGTCTCTGGCCTGTTGCCTTAGTATAGAGCCAGACACATACAGATATAGGAAAGAGGGGGAAAAACACTGGGTATTTCTTGATTTCAAGATACGATTGCCATGGAATTTCTACTGTACTGCCATCTTGCAACAGTGAAATAAACATAGACAACATAAATGGAACTATAGTAAGCCTTAACAATAAGCCTACAATTTCTGAAAACGTTGAGTATCGTAAGTGCCTTGAAAATGATAGTGTATAAAATAAGTAAGCCTTGTCCGAGCCAGAACGGCTCATAGAGCAGAATCCAGAATCTCCTGTATCTGTAGTGTAAGGCAGCTTGTGTACAAGCACATCCCCTGGACAGAACGCTAGTCTGTCACAGGACCTAGTGTATAGTATACTCATGTAGAACCCCGAAAAGGAGTCAGACACTGATAGATGTTGGTTCTGTGGCAACACATTAGCAGACCCTGTCATCAGAGAGGATGATCAACTAATCTCTTCATCTCCCTCCGTGTTCTCTCTCTAGCCAGGCTGCCCAGGACTGGGAGAGGCATTGGATCTGGCCCAAATGGCACCCTATTCCCTATATAGTGCATTACTTTGAACAGACAACCAGCTAGCTCCAGGTATTTACCAGCAACACCACTGCAGTATTAGGGAGGGCTCGCTGGAAGGCCTGGGATTTTTGTGGTAAACCTCAGGAAGGAAACGTCCGGAGCTAAAGTTGTTGATAGAACACTTGTCTTAATCAGGTGTACTCCTCTGGAGAGCCTGTAGAGTCCTGCCATTCCCAACTCTGTTCCCACTGATCCCCGGGCTTCCGGAGAAAAACGCCCAGCGGATTCCGCAGAAATCAGGCGGAGATGTTTAAGTGAGGAATCTAAACAGGGGCATGGAGGATGGGATGCCAGAATCAAAATACCAACGGAAGGTCCACAGCCCTGTGGAGGAGCACACAGCCCTGTGGATGAGCATACAGCCCTGTGGAGGAGCACACAGCCCTGTGGAGGAGCACACACGAAGGAAGGGGAAAAACCCACTGAGCGAGAACCCAGATAGACCGTCATTCATGACATGGGGCTCTCAACAGGTAGTATCATGAGGACAACAGACAGGGAATGGAGGAGTGGAAGTGGATGTACTCTGTTTATTACGCATGAATACATTACTCACAATGATGTATGCTTTACATTGGCAATTTCCTTGTGTGTTTAAATGGCTTGATCAAGATGCACATGTGTGGGTTTGATTTAAGATGATTAATGTGACCCCATACTTGTATGGCTTTTAGGAATAGGTCATAGAAATGGTTAAAGTAGCCTAACAAATGTTTAATCATAGGCTGCGTTCACACAGGCAACCCAATTCTGATCTTTCTTCCAGTAATTGGTATTTTGATCAATCACATCAGTTCTTTTCACATCAGATATTTTTCAGAGTTGAGCTGAAAAGACTGGTTAATAAAAAATATCAGAATTGGCTGCCTGTCTAAACACAGCCAAAGTGAGAAGCATGTTTCAAGAAGTCTGTCTTAGCATGATGGAGTCTCTTCTGGACTGTGATATGCAGTGTCTTGAGGCAGACATTTGTGAGCTAATGGAGTACAGACAAAACATTTCCTATGCTTGATGGCATTTGTTTGCATAACCTAGAGAGTTTAAGATTAGCGTTAAGAGCTGTTAGGGGAGCAGGACATTTTGTAAATGAATGAGAGTAGGTGCCTTAAAAGTCGCCTAAAAGCATCTAATGCAAACTATATGAAGAGTATGATTAAAGGGAAAACTGTTAACTTAACGTATACTTCAATTACATCAGATATGGCATGCCTGGCATGTATGAAAAACCAAACATAGATTATTTGGGTTAACTTGGAACAATAGTGCAAGGTTAAGAATAGAATTTATGAAAGGGAGGCTCTACCCAGCTAGCAAATGTGTTTCGTTAGAAGTTGTGGGGATGTACAGTATGTGTTTGGTTTCACACTGGCTTTGGGAACGAAGCCATACGTTTCCTGACCGGTAAAACTGAATGAGAAGAGAATAAAACATGTAGCCTGTTCTGGAAATGTTTATTTTTAAGTTGCAGGAAGGTTCTGAGAATACTTTACTCTGGCTCCTTGAAAGTTTTCCTGGGACGTTTTGTTAACGCCCTGATAACGGAAATGATATGTTATTTTGAGTTTTTTTAATAACTTCCTAAAACTTTCGCTGAATGTTTCAATAAGACTGCTAGCTTATTTGGGGTAAACTTTTCTGAACTCCAAGCGCTGATATACATTAATTTAGGATAGAGAGTTGTGTTGATGCTGAGAACAGAATGTACGTTTGTAAATTACATTCTTAGAACATTCTCTGAATATTACTAAAGTTTTCTTGTGGTTTTTATGGAAAGTTTTCTTAACGTCCTCGGAACCATTTGAGAACATGACTTTAAATATAACCATGAGGAAACCTGTATGAAACATTATGCTGAACGACTTACATTTCCACAGAAGATCATTGTTTCTTAAAAAATTCTCTGAACAATTTGAGAACATTTCTAATGTAACCATGTTTGAACTTTTAGAAAAAGTTCTGTTAAAGTAATGAAATTCCCCGCAAAATATGTTTTTTTTGTCAAGTTCCTTAAATGAGATGAGAATGTTCCAAAGCCAAGCAACTGTCCTGCACCATTCACACAATGTTGTGGGAAGGTTGTATGCAAAATAACCATAGGACAACCACGCTCTCACCAACTTGGTTCTCAGAACATTATGTGCTAGCTGGGTAACCATCATTGAACTCCTACCTCGGCAGGTAGCCTAGTGGTTAAGAGCGTTGGGCTAGTAACCGAAAGGTCGCTGGTTTGAATTCCTGACCTGACAAGGTGAAAAATCTGTTATTGTGCCCTTGAGCAAGGCACTTAACCCTAATTGCTCCTGTAGATCACTCTGGATAAGAGTGTCTGCTAATTTACTAAAATGTACATTTTGTTTTTAAAATTGTTATTGGAGAAATTATCGCATTAAATATACAAAAAGTATAACTTGCTCAACTATACATTTACCCCTACTGAATACTGGCCGCAATCCAATGCGCGTCTTACACGCTGCTTGCAAATGTTCATTGTATCTAAAACATTTAATCATGCATTTATGTTATAGTCGCACCATCCTCTATCTATCATACTCAGAGGACAACAATTGCTGCTCACCCCACACCATAACAGGCCAGTCTGAGAACCCGCCTCCTGACCCTTACTGACCCCTATTTGTCAGGTCACACACCATCTGGACATGAAGCAGTCACCGGACGGGGGGCCCTCTGCTCCATCCACTCCATCTCTGACAGCCAGCCTAGCTGCCCTCTGCTCTGCTCCTCTCTCCCCCCCATGGATGCAGCATGGCCCTGCCTGCCGCTCCTCTCCCAGCCTCTCTCCTTCCTGCTGGGAGTCAACCTGCCCTGACCTGACCTGCATCGCTCCAGTGCTGAGTGAGCTGCAGCCGCTGACCACTGAACTGACCACTGACCATCACTAATCATCAAGTGGTTTAGCTCGGCCAGCGTGCCAAGCACAGAGTTCAAAGATCTATGTCCCATTGAAGCCCTGTTTGATACAGTACAGTGTTAACACACAGCTAGTGTTGCAGTATAGATGCTCGCTCCTCTCCAGGTCTCTCTCTATGCGACAGATGACAGGTGCCCTATAACGGGACCGGCGTTGTCAATGGTGACAGATAATTAGCTGTCTTTGTTCTGAGAGGAACCTGACGTGGTTTCTGATGGCCTGCTCCACTGTGGGAAGACTCAAGCCCCCAGCCTGGAACCGTGCTGCTGGAGACTGCATTGTCCCAGTACCACCCAGGGAGACAGGGATACAGAACCGTGGAAGCAGCCTGCCGAACGCTCCTCACACGCAGACAGGAAGAGTTCATCATAAATAAACAAAGTCTGGAATGATAAAAGATCCGTATCGATATATGGCAGGACCATACACAAGGAAGAGACAAAAGCAAACAAAAAATGCCACACAGTTTAGAGAATGCAGACAGACAGCCGCATGTCATGACCTCACTCACTGGTACCCACAAAGGAAGGGAATAGAAAAAAGATTCTGCCATGTAATCTGCAGTACATATCTCTTCTGCTCTCTCTCTCTTTGCCTGCTGAGATCAGTCAGACCATTATTTTCAATCTCTTTCAATAATCACAACCAATAAGATGTAGACAACACAAACTGGACACGAACAGAAAACATATCAAGATAGGGGAGGTCCACAAGTTTCAAGAAAATATTATTTGAAACTATTTGTATCTGACATTAGCTTTTTTTATGGCATTATTTTTCGTAGAAAGCAAACTGAGAAAAAGGCCAGGAAATGTTTTTCCTTTCATGGTGTAACCGTGTCACAGTGGATGAGATAATGAGTGGCCAGTCTGTCTTTGTATAACTCTGTCATTTGTTGTAGTGGGCCTCTGGCTATGTTTAACATATAGTCTTCAGGAGTTTAGTTTGTTCCTTGAGGAAGGCTTTCTGCAGCGGTTATACTACAGGCCAGCATACAGTACACCCTGATGAGGCAGATGAACTGACTGGGCTGACAGGAAACCATGAGAGGTAAACAACAGACACAAGTACACTACTGTTGGTGCTATTGTCTCTCACATCTATGTCTCATATCATGGGTTGCACATCTCCATTGAATCTTTATGAGATTACACTTTGAATTATTGGATGTTTGAATGACGTGATGCCATGAGAAGACCAGACCTCTGTGAAGGGAACTGTACTTGAGAGCTGTTCTTCTCTTGAAATGAAAGATGTATTTAATGTAAGAGGTTTGTTAGCAGCCTATGGGCCCTGGTAGAAAATTGGTGCATGATATAGGGAATAGGGCGCCATTTGGGACATATGCGAAGTCCCCAGCAAACATCTGAGTGGTGTGTGGAACTCTAATTACAGCTGTTAACGGGTTTCCTCCTATCTGCAAGTTCAGAATTAATTACATACATACGTATTACATAAAACAGTTGTTTGGTTGGGATCGCTAGCAAACACCATTAGGTGAGGTTGGTTCCGGAGTTGAAAAAATGAATATTGACATCCTGATGGATAGTAGAAGGGAATTACGTTAGAAGTAGCAATGGCAGGTGTCCTCCAACTTTCCTCTGCTGTCCAGCTGCTGTCCTCTCAAACACATAACATACATATTATGCATGTGAAGTGAAGTAAAACCATATTTTCGACTGAACATAGTGATTTTTTTGATGATAGTAGTTGAAACAGGGGTTATAGCATGGGTTGTAGCCTAACAAAAGCCCCCATACTGTGGACCTCCAGGACAAAGAGTGAAGAACACTGGTAATTTTAAGTGCTAGTAATTTTTTCTATCAATCCAGTGACACACTCCCAGAGTATTTCCTGGATAACATGAAGGCCATACTGATATCAAGATATGTTTTTTTTTTTATTTTACCTTAAATTAACTAGGCAAGTCAGTTAAGAACAAATTCTTATTTACAATGACAGCCTACCCCGGGCCAATTGTGCATCGCTATATGGGACTCCCAATCACGGCCGGATGTGGCGGAGCCTGGATACGAACCAGGGACACCTCTTGCTCTGAGAGGCAGTGCCTTAGACCGCTGTGCCACTCGAGAACTCTGTAATCAGAGTATTCTAATGCTGGACTGAGGTTACGTCACAAATGGCACCATTTTCCCTATAAAGTGCACAACTTTTGACCAGGGCCCATAGGGCTCTGGCAAAAAGAAGTGCACAAAACAGGGAATAGAATGGAATGCACCCTAACAAATGCTGCCTTCCACAAACTGCTTATTAAGTACAAGTACTAATAGTGAAACTACACTTCCGCCACTACAGTGTGTTTGGTGTGTGTTAGGATGTCATGGAAACATGTTGAAGAACTGTGCAACAGTAGTTTATTCTCAGTGCTCTAAGGAGGCCCTTGTAGTATACTGATATTCATTGAATTAGCGTTTTGAAGCGTTAACTACTAACTGTCTGTATAGGTTGAGCCACGGATCACTTTCCCCCAGCTGTTCTTTGGGGCTAATTTGTCCATTCAGCGAACATGGACATGGAATAGATTTACACATTATACAATTGATTCTTCTTCCAAAAAGTTTACCACAAGCATACATTACCTTCAGAAAGTTATTCACACCCCTTGACTTGTTCCACATTTTGTTGTGTTACATCCTGTATTTTAAATGGATTAAATTGAGATTTTGTTACACTGATCTACACACAATACCCCATAATGTCAAAGTGGAATTATATTTTTAGAAATGTTTATAAATTAATTACAAATTAAAAGCTGAAATGTCTTGAGTCAATAAGTATTCAACCCTTTAGTTATGGCAAGTCTAAATAAGTACAGGTGTAAAAATGTGCTTAACAAGTCACATAAGTTGCATGGACTCAACTTGTCTGCAACAATAGTGTTCAACATGATTTTTAAATGACTACCTCAACTCTGTACCCCACACGTACAATTATCTGTAAGGTCCCTCAGTCGAGTAGTGAATTTCAAGCACAGATTCAACCATAAAGACAAGGGAAGTTTTCCTATGGTTTGCAAAGAAGAGCACCTATTGGTAGATGGGTAAACAAAATTGTCTTGAATATCCCTTAGAGCATGGTGCAGTTATTAATTTTACAGTTTGGATAGTGTATCAATAGACCCAGTCTTTACAAAGATACAGGCGTTCTTCCTAAATCAGTTGCCGTAGAGGAAGGAAACCGTTCAGGGAATCCACCATGAGGCCAATGGTGGTTTTAAAACAGTTACAGAGTTTAATGGCTGTGACAGGAGAAAACTGAGGATGGATCAACAACATTGTAGTTACTCCACAATAAATGATAGATTGAAAAGAAGGAACCCTGTACAGAAAAAAGTAGAAAAATAAAAACATGCATCCTGTTTGCAATAATGCAATAAAGTAATACTACCAAAGAATTTGCTAAGAAATTCACTTTTTGTCCTGAATACAAAGCGTTATGAATACAAAACCCATCACTGAGTACCACCCTTCATATTTTCAAGAATGGTGGTGACTTCCTCATGCTATGGATATAATTGTCATCTGCAAGGGAGTTTTAAAAAATAAAATAAATGGAATAGAGCTAAGCACACGCAAAATCCTAGAGGAAACTCTGGTTCAGTCTGATTTCCAACAGACACTAGGAGACAAATTCACCTTTCAGCAGGACAATAACCTAAAACCCAAGGCCAAATATAAACTGGGTTTGCTTACCAAGATGACATTGAATGCTCCTGAGAAGCTTAGTTACAATCATCTTGAAAATCTATGGCAAGACTTCAAAATGGCTGTCTAGCAATGATCATCAACCAACTTGACAGTGCTTGATACATTTTTTAAAGAATAATGGGCAATATTGTACAATCCAGGTTTGCAAAGCTCTTAGAGACTTACCCAGAAAGACTGTCAGCTGTATTCGCTGCTACAGGTGATTCCAACAATTTATTGACTCAGTGGGTTGAACAGTTATCTAATCAAGATATATTTGTGTTTTATTTTCCATTAACAAAAAAATATAAACATGTTCTTCCACTTTGACATTAGAGTATTTTCTGTATATCATTGCCAAAAAAAACACAATTAAATGAAGAGTAAATTCACAAAATGAACGTCCACTTAAATGGACAATAAAGTCACAGTATCCTATCGTATAATTCATTTTGAGCATGACTTACAGAAGATTTTTTTCTCTGAAGTAACTCATCTGACCTCTGCTTCAACTGTCTTGGAGAGCCTGTTGAAACTGTACCTGGTTCGCACATCTATTTAAACATTTTTGCTGAGGAGGTTGAAAGATGGTAGTCTCCTAGGTTAGTGCCAGACCGACCGGAGAAAACATAACACTGATTTATGTCTCTCCTTTGGCTGTAACTAGGATTTTTGTGCAAAAGTAAAAGCAATTAGGAACAACTTGTATTTGTTTTTGCAACAACATTCCAGGTTGACAAGTGCTCCCTTGCTGAAAATGTGATCGCCATGTGTGTTTCTCAGGCTTCCTCTATTTTCACAGTCCCTTGTAACATTTGTATCTTTCTAGAGACATATTCCACACGTGTTTGATTTATTTTCTTCACTCAAACATATGGAATAAGGTGATACAGTTCACGGTTGTAACTCCCTAACCTGTAAACGGGTAAACTAGTGAGGTAAAGTTCTAATTCAAAATCTTCAACGTGCCCCACAATGTAGCATTCTGCATTAACAGGGCCATAACACATTGTTTGAGACACTTCCAACATAAGCTACAATAAGCGCTTAAACACACACACACACACACACACACACACACACACACACACACACACACACACACACACACACACACACACACACACACACACACACACACACACACACACACACACACACACACACACACACACACACACACACAATATTTGAGCCTACCCACCCTCAAATATTTATCATACAAGAACCACCCGCACCCCACATCCCACCCCCTTAAACCAACACTTTCAATCCAACAATGATGTCCATTAGCGAAGCCTTCATCAGGAGCCCCAGAGGACCTGAGTATGTCTAGCCTAAGTCCCCCTCACAGTGAGCCTCCATTTTCCTCCAAGCCCCAGGTACGCCAGAGCCACTTCACGTTGGATTGTTGAGGAGTTTAGAGAGGGGCTCGTAGAAGAGTTTAAGCCGCCCTCTCTCTCGTCCTGCTCTACTGATCCTTTGTGTGGAGTGCTGTTGGTGAGAGGCAGGGAGGGAGGGGCACCTCTCAGCCACTTCACCTGAGCAGAGAGTACATTCAACAAAAGGCTTTCACTACAGCTCTCAGGCTTCTACTTAAATTATTTTAAAAATACTCAAATACACAAAAAATAAGATTTACTGTACTTAAATACACATTTATTTGAAGCAAGATCTGACATCTATTGTTTTTTATCAGAGAAAATGTTTTAACTTATAACTGTAACAGTATCATATCAAGGAGGATCATCACAAGGACAAAGAGCTAGACTACAGTATGAATAATAGCAACCATACATACCCACCGTATCTATTCTTATCCATACAGCTGAAACAAAGAAGTTCTTCAAACTGGAGTCCAATTTCCATCTGGAACAAGATTAAATGAGCAAAGCTAGGTCAGCATCCCAAATGGCACCCTATTTACTATATAGTGCACTACTTTTGACAAGAGCCCTATAGGCTAGAACACTAAATAGGGAATAAGGTTCCATTTGGAACACTACCCAGACCTTTCTCCCAGTTCTCCCATTGTTGCTCTGTTCTTAGAAGCTCTACTACTCTGATTTCCTGAAAGGCGGAGAGAAAAGGTTTCAGTTTTCACTGGAGGCCCGGCCTGCCTGCCTGTGTGGTGCAGGTGTCCCTAAGATTCTGTTTCATCCTCTCTTTGCATACTCACCATCTGCTGAGAGACTTTTATGGAAGATCCGATGATTGGAAAGCAATCTTTCTTCCTCTCAACTTTACATTTTAGACTCATGTTTCTGCTCTTTTCTTTGTTTTGTGCAGTAGGTCTACATGGGAGGAAAACAACCTTGAAAATGAACTGTCAAGTGACACAAAACGCACATTTATTTTAAGGTGGATTTTTTTTAAACTTATTGCAATATCCTAATTAGCAACCAAAATGTAGACAACAACCAAACTCTGACTTGGTTTGAGTCAAGGGTCAAGATATCACCTGTAGCTATGAACACTGACATTCCTTTGGTGGCAGGATAGCCTAGTGTTTAGAGCGTTGGGCTAATAACCAAAAGATTGCAAGATCGAATCCCCGAGCTGACAAGGTAAAAATCTGTCGTTCTGCCCCTGAACAAGGCAGTTAACCCACTGTCACTGAAAATAAACATTTGTTCTTAACTGACTTGCCTAGTTAAATAAAGGTAGAACAAAAGCTGAACTCTTAAAACTGTTCTCATAGGTGAGGAATTCAATGTATCCAGTCAGATATCTGTTGAATGTCTATCAAAGAACTCCCAGAGGAGTAGATGCCAAACAAACTTATTCCATTGTGTTTACAATTGGCTCATTCATCCCCCTCCTCTCCTCTGTAACTATTCCCCAGGTCGTTGCTGCAAATGAGAACGTGTTCTCAGTCAACTTACCTGGTAAAATAACGGTAAAATAAAATAAAAAATAAATAAAAATGTGTACATCCCAAATAGCACCCTATTTCATACATAATGCACTACTTTTGACCAAAGGCCTATGGGCACTGTAGTGCACTATATAGGGAATAGGGTGTAATTTAGGACAACACCATGGAGGTTCTGTTCCCTTCAGAATACAAAGTTGCCACAGATATCACATCAATGAACACTGACATTCCTCTGTCCAGTATTGTTAAATAAACAGACTGCAAAGCAAAGTAATGCATACAAAGATACTTTACACACACAACACACCCATGCGTATGCTCACCTATATATTATACACACACACACACACACACACACACACACACACACACACACACACACACACACACACACACACACACACACACACACACACACACACACACACACACACACACACACACACACACACACACACACACACACACAGACACAGACACACACACACACACGCGCCATGCTGACTTGCACATGAGGTAGTGACTGCAGGTGTTGCCCTGATTTACTGAATTATAATGCATTCTGAAGGGCAGGCTGGTAACAAGGCCCCATGAGTCAACTGGCTGCATGGATTACCTTCAGCAGCAAAACAACCATTCAGTTCTGAGACATAACCTTGAGTGTATCCCAAATGGCACCCTATTCCAAATACTGTATAGTGCATCACTGCTAGAGAACGATTTGAAAACATATCAACAACATCACTGAAAAATACGCTTTGTGACATATTACTTGTAGTACCTATATAAAAGCGTGTCTTTATAAGCGTTCACAAAAACATGGCAAACACACTTCACTCTCAGGAAAGTGATAATCACCAAACCCTAGTGGATCGTTTGGCTGTTGCACTTTTCCCTGTTTACTGCACTATAATGTTCACTAGCCGTGAAGGTTTGCTCTCTCCTTCCTTCCCTCTCTGTTATACATTAATGTAGTCTAGTATCCCATGCTCTTATATTCTCACACTGAGGCCATGTTTTCAATCTTGGTTTAGCACCAAGTGGCTCATCATTGGCTTGTCTAGGACCTTATGTGTTCAGTTAAATCTATGAAAGGCCTATTCATTCCAATAGGATACCCACAGTGCCAATTCATTTTTTTGTTGGCAATAATAGGGACATTTTTTTATTTAGAGGAAAAGCCCTTTCCTTGCACCACACAGCCACACTCAAACAACCTCACTGTGCAAAAAAAAGTAGGTAATGTGCTCATAAAATACCATAGGCTGTTTACATTGGATGTGTAAAGTGCACAGGTATTGTGCGCTATAAATTAGCCAGGGCTGTTTTTATTAACAGGCTGCAACTGTTCTCGTCTGCAGTTCATTCCACGGGTCTAGTGTAGCATTGACATGTATCGGAAACGAGGAAAAACACACATTGAGTTTTCTCCGTACCCTTGAAACAACCTTGGGCTGTCTGACTAGAGTAGGTCCAGCTAACTACTGTTGCCATGTCTTAGGCTACAAACTGTCATTTGTGTTGCTGACTGCACCAACTGACAACATGCCTCCAGTGCAACCCTGTTTAGTAATGCCCTGAGGTGCTTTATTTAGTAACATTGCAGTTTGTTTTGGTGCAAGAGACAATGCTTTGCTTATTATACGTAGTGGCAGTCAATGTATCTTTGGTTTACTGACCTTTTTCTTTACACTAGTAAATGCTAGTTATAGGATCTATTGAAGATTTTCTCTCCAATTACCTGATATGAGCTTGATAACTGTTCAAGCTATCAACCCAACGCTCTGAGATTTTTTACCCCATGTTGTTTCTTCAATTTGTGTAAGAAATATGGCTTTCCATTTCTCATTGAGCCTGCGGGAAGGATAAGGACCGTTTTTATAGTGAGAGAGGTGAATAGGACACATAGACTTGAGCCAGGCGGGTTCAAGAAGAAGGTGAAAAAAGCTCCACCATTTTGAATAAGTTATTCACACATGGGGACATCCATCCTCTTCACTGAAGCATTGCATCAATGTATACTATTACGATGTAGAGCAGACCTGTGAATTATTCTATACATTTCACCTCCCCTTTCCATTTTACTGAGATTGGTGCAAAGTTCAGCTATTCCCCTGTGCTCTGTGGTTGCCCTTGACAGAATGAATGAGTCCAGATGTAAATTCATGGAGACAGACAGGCCGATACCCTGGAGACCAATAAAGACTGAACCACGAGCACCATTGATCTGCAACATCAGACAGGATCTCCGAGCATGAGAACGTAGCTAGCTTGCTCAATCAATACCATCAACCAGCAAATAATGCTTTAAATGCTGTAATTGAATGCAGAAAAGTTTTAGAAGTTTCAAAAGTTTTAGAACACCTACTCATTCAAGGGTTTTTCTTTATTTTGACTATTTTCTACATTGTAGAATATTAGTAAAGACATCAAAACTATGAAATAACACAAAGGAATCATGTAGTAACCAAAAAAGAGTTAAACAAATCAAAATATATTGTATATTCTCTCAGCCAGCTTCACCTGAAATGTTTTTCCAACAGTCTTGAAGGAGTTCCCACAAATGCTTAGCACTTGTTGGCTGCTTTTCCTTCACTCTGCAGTCCGACTCATCCCAAACAATCTCAATTTGGTTGAGGCCGGGGGATTGTGGAGGCCAGGTCATCTGATGCAGCACTCCATCACTCTTCTTCTTGGTAAAACAGCCCTTACACAGCCTGGAGGTGTGTTGGGTCATTGTCCTGTTGAAAAAAATAAAAAATAAAAATAGTCCCACTAAGCCCAAACAAGATGGGAAGGCGTATTGCTGCAGAACGCTGTCGTAGCCATGCTGGTTAAGTGTGCCTTAAATCCTAAATAAATCACAGATAGATTCACCAGCAAAGCACCCCACACCATAACACCTCCTTTCCATATTTTACAGTGGGGAAATACACATGCGCAAATCATCCATTCACCCACACCGCACTTCACAAAAACTTGGAGGTTGGAACCAAAAATCTCCAATTTGGACTCCAAATTTCCACCGGTCTAATGGCCATTGCTCATGTTTCTTGACCCAAGCAAGTCTCTTCTTCTTATTGGTGTCCTTTAGTAGTGGTTTCTTTGCAGCAATTCGATCATGAAGGCCTGATTCACAAGGTCTACTCTGAACAGTTGATGTTGAGATGTATCTGTTACTTGAACTCCGTGAAGCTTATCCTAGGCAGCAGAGGTAACTCTGGGTCTGGATTGACTGACCTTCATGTCTTAAAGTAAGATCCAGTAATTGTGGGTCTTCCATTCCTGTGGCGGTCCTCATGAGAGCCAGTTTCATCATAGCGCTTGATGGTTTTTGCGACTGCACTTGAAGAAACATTCAAAGTTCTTGAAATGTTCCGTATTGACTGACCTTCATGTCAGTAATGATGGACAGTCATTTCTCTTTGCTTATTTAAGCTGTTCTTGACATAATATGGACTTTTAACAAATAGGGCTATCTTCTGTTTACCCCCTACCTTGTCACAACGCAACTGATTGGCTCAAAAGCATTAAGAAGGAAAGAAATTCCACAAATTAACTTTTAAGAAGGCACACCTGTTAATTGAAATGCATTCCAGGTGACTACCTCATGAAGCTGGTTGAGAGAATGGCAAGAGTGTGCAAAGCTGTCATCAAGGCAAAGGGTGGCTATTTGAAGAATCTCAAATATAAAATGTATGTAATTTATACCCCCTTTTTATTCCCAATTTTGTGTTAACGATCTTGTCTCATCCCTGCAACTCCCCAACGGGCTCCGGACAGGCGAAGGTCGAGTCATACGTCCTCCGAAACATGACCCGCCAAGCTGCGCTTCTTAACACACGCTCGCTTAACCCGGAAACCAGCTGCACCAATGTGTCGGAGGAAACACCGTTCAACTGACCACAAAAGTCAGCCTGCAGGCGCCCAGCCCTCCACAAGGAGTCACTAGAGTGCGATGAGCCAAGTAAAGCCCCCCGGCCAAACCCTCCCCTAACCCGGGCGACACTGGTCCAATTGTGCGCCGCTCTATGGGACTCCCGGTCATGGCCAGTAATGACACAGCCTGGGATTGAACCCCAGGCTTTAGTGACGCTGCAACACTGCGATGCAGTGCCTTAGACTGCTACGTCCATCGGGAGACCTGGCAATATCATTTTTATCCTAGCAATGGGCTGTTTACCTAATGGCACCCTATTCGTTATTTATACAGTATGTTTAAAAAAAGTAGTACACTAAATACTGAATAGGGTGCCATTTGGGACATAACCATAGCCCGTGTGTTGGCGTTATGGCAGTCTTGTTCCATGTGTGCAGAGAGCAAGCGAGGAGGGCAAGACGTCTCCAGGCATTAGAAGCCTGCTGTCTGGTCAGTGATTGATGTTGACTAGTGATGAGAGCTCCTACCACAGGATGCTAAGTGGCCTTGGAGAGCCTCAGCCTAATGCCGACACTACATTCAATTACACCACCACCCACTACACCACCCCTGTATACTGTGTCCCAAATAGCACTCTATTCCCTATGTAGGGCACTACTTTTGACCAGTAAAGGTCAAAAGTAATGGTGACTAGTGACATAGGGAATAGGGTGCAATTTAGGATGCAGACTTGGTCATTGCCCTGCCAATTAAACCAGGAATCATTAGAGGAATTTGGGGGCAGTATTTCTCATGGCAGGATTGTTAATGCACTGAAAAAACGGGACAAGGTGGGCTGTCAGATTTACAAAAACATATTATGTGTGATTTACTCAAACATGTTTTGTTTCTCCTCTCAGCGCGATTTCATTGCTTGCAATCAATGCAAAATGAAGCAAAATCAGATCTACTAGATTGAATCATGTAGGGGGAGTGTGAACCAATAAAGTTAATTCATGATGAGTAATGAGGATCAATTCAAACCGCGCGAGAGAAGCATCTTCCAGAAAGAATGCTGGCGCGTTAGTGGAGAAGACAGTACCTAGAATCTTGGTCAAGGTAAGCATGGTGATAGATTCTATTCAACGTTTGTCTGTGTGGTTGTAATCAGAATTGTAAGCAGTAATGTCATTAGTTGTCACGACTTCAACCGAGGCAGGCTCTCCTTCTCGTTCGGGTGGCGCTCGGCGGTCGTCGTCACCGGCCCACTAGCTGCCACTGACTCTTTTTCCTCCCCCTCCTTATGTGTTTATTTGTATCACCTGTGTTCAGTTAATTGTTTATTAGTGTGGCTTTATTAGTCAGCCTGCCCGTACGCTTCTTTGTGCGGGATTGTTTCATTGTGGCTTTTGGATTTCGGGAGTGGATATTATTATTGTGGACTGGGTTCGTTTATTCGTGTCATTGGACCGTTGTGTGTGACACCCAGTATGTCCGTGTTGGACATTGTGTTTGCAAGTTGAGTATTAAAAGACTCAACATATTGAAGCTCTGCTGTTCCTGCGTCTGACTTCGCACCTCCCGACACTCAGATCGTTACAGAATCCCGCACCACTAAATGGAGTCAGCAGGTGCAGCAGCCAACCCTCTCCCATCGATGGAGGAACGGGTTCTCCACCACACCACCGTCCTCCATCGGATCGGATCAGCCATGGACCAGATGATGGAGAGAATGGAGCGATGGGAGAGGAGTGGGCTCCTCTCTCCACCTTCGGCTCCCCTTCCTCAGGACTCTCCATCCCCCGGCTCCAGCGCGCTCCGTCTTACGCTCCCGAGGGATTATGATGGAGCGGCGGCAGGGTGCCAGGGGTTCCTACTCCAGCTGGAGCTATACCTGGCCACTGTTCGCCCCACTCCCTCGGGAGCGGAGAGGGTGAGTGTCCTCGTCTCCTGCCTAACGGGTCGTGCTCTGGAGTGGGCCAACGCAGTCTGGAATGGCCCGGACTCAGCGAGGGAGCACTATCCGGAGTTTACCCGTCGTTTTCGTGCCGTGTTTGACCACCCCCCAGAAGGCCGAGCGGCGGGTGAGAGACTATTCCATCTCAGGCAGGAGAAGAGGAGCGCACAAGATTTCGCGCTGGAGTTCCGGACCTTGGCCGCGGGATCAGGGTGGAATGACAGGGCCCTTATTGACCACTACCGGTGTAGTCTCCGGGAGGACGTCCGCAGGGAGCTAGCGTGTCGGGACATCGCTCTGTCTTTGGATGAGCTTATCCACATGTCCATCCGACTGGACAATCTGCTGGCTGCCCGCGGGCGTTCGGAGAGGGTCCTGTGCGTTCCACCACCCAGCGCCCCGGCTCCCATCCCGATGGAGTTGGGAGGGGCCGCGCCTAGGGGTATCGGAGGAGGAGGCCTCCACTGCACCAGCTGTGGTCGGAGAGGACACACGGCCGATCGGTGCTGGGGGGGTCTGTCTGGGAGTCGAGATGTCAGGCGGAACGCTTCTCGATCACCCCAGGTGAGTCAGCACCAAACTCACTCAGAACCCCCTGTCGGTCACATGTTTGTCTCAATTTTTTTCCTTGATTTTTCCCCTCTTCCCAGCATAGGGCACTAGTCGATTCAGGTGCAGCTGGGAACTTTATGGATCGCGGACTCGCCCGAGAGTTGGGCGTTCCGCTTGTGCCGATAGATTCTCCCTTTCCCGTGCACTCCCTAGATAGCCGGCCATTAGGGTCAGAGGTGGTCAGGGAGGCCACAGTTCCCCTGGACATGGTGACGCAGGGGAATCATAGGGAACGTATCAGTCTCTTTATTATTGATTCGCCTGCATTTCCAGTGGTGCTGGGTATTCCCTGGTTGGCCCGGCACAATCCCAGTATTTCGTGGAGACAGGGGGTTCTCCAGGGGTGGTCAGAGGAGTGTTCTGGAAGGTGTCTGGGAGTTTCCATTGGTGCCACGTCGGTGGAGAGTCCAGATCAGGGTTCCACGGTGCGCATTCCCTCCGAGTATGCCGATTTGGCAATCGCTTTCTATAAAAAGAAAGCGACGAAATTACCACCACATCGACCGGGTAGGGATTGTGCGATAGATCTCCAGGTTAATGCTGCGCTTCCCAAGAGTCACGTGTACCCTTTGTCCCAAGAGGAGACGTTGGCTATGGAGACATATGTCGCGGAGTCTCTGGGACAGGGGTACATTCGGCCCTCCATCTCACCCGTCTCCTCGAGTTTCTTTTTTCTAAAGAAGAAGGAGGGAGGTTTGCGTCCGTGTATTGATTATAGAGGTCTAAATGCCATCACAATTGGGTTTAGTTACCCACTACCTCTCATCGCTTCGGCGGTGGAATCATTTCACGGAGCGCAGTTCTTTACAAAACTGGACCTCAGGAGCGCGTACAGTCTGGTGCGTATTCGGAAAAGAGACGAGTGGAAAACCGCATTTAGTACCACATCGGGCCACTATGAGTACTGCGTCATGCCGTATGGGTTAAAGAATGCTCCAGCTGTTTTCCAATCCTTTGTAGACGACATTCTCAGGGACCTGCACGTGCAGGGGGTAGTTGTGTATATCGATGACATTCTGATCTACTCAACTACTCAAGCCGCGCATGTATCTCTGGTGCGCAAAGTGCTTGGTAGACTGCTGGAGCATGACCTATACGTCAAGGCTGAGAAGTGTGTGTTCTCCAAACAAGCCGTCTCCTTCCTGGGTTATCGCATTTCCACCTCGGGGGTGGTGGTGGAGAGTGACCGCATAAAGGCCGTGCGTAATTGGCCGACTCCAACCACGGTGAAAGAGGTGCAGCGGTTTTTGGGTTTTGCCAACTACTACCGGAGATTTATCCGGGGTTTTGGTCAGGTAGCGGCTCCCATTACCTCACTGCTAAAGGGGGGCCCGGTGCGGTTGCGGTGGTCAGCGGCGGCGGACGGAGCTTTCAACAGGTTGAAGGCTCTGTTCACGGATGCTCCCGTGTTGGCGCATCCGGATCCCTCTTTAGCATTCATAGTGGAGGTGGACGCGTCCGAGGCTGGGGTGGGTGCCGTGCTATCACAGCGCTCGGGTACGCCACCAAAACTCCGCCCCTGCGCTTTCTTCTCTAGTAAGCTCAGTGCAGCGGAGCGTAACTATGATGTGGGGGATCGGGAGTTGTTAGCGGTGGTCAGGGCTCTGAAGGTGTGGAGACACTGGCTTGAGGGGGCTAAGCACCCTTTTCTCATCTGGACCGACCACCAGAATCTGGAGTATATTCGGGCAGCTCGGAGACTGAACCCGCGTCAGGCAAGGTGGGCCATGTTTTTCACCCGGTTTAGGTTCACGTTGTCCTACAGACCCGGTTCCCAAAACGTAAAGGCTGACGCACTGTCTCGACTTTACGACACGGACGATAGGACCACCGAGCCCACTCCCATCATCCCCGCCTCGAGGTTGATAGCGCCAGTGGTATCGGAGGTGGACTCGGACATCGAGCAGGCGTTAAGGGCGGAACCCGCGCCTCCTCAGTGCCCGGCGGGCCGTAAGTACGTACCGCTTGGTGTTCGGGACCGACTGATTCGGTGGGCTCATGTCCTACCCTCCTCGGGTCACCCTGGGGTGACGAGGACAGTGGGGAGCCTTCGGGGAAGGTATTGGTGGCCCACCTTAGCTCGTGACGTTAGGGTTTATGTCTCCTCCTGTTCGGTATGCGCTCAGAGTAAGGCTCCTAGGCACCTTCCTAGAGGGAAGTTGCAACCCCTCCCCATTCCACAACGGCCATGGTCTCATCTGTCCGTGGACTTCCTGACCGATCTTCCCCCTTCTCAGGGAAACACTACGGTTCTGGTAATTGTGGATCGGTTTTCTAAGTCCTGCCGTCTCCTCCCGTTGCCCGGTATCCCTACTGCCCTACAGACTGCGGAGGCCTTATTCACTCACGTCTTCCGGCACTACGGGGTGCCGGAGGACATCGTTTCTGATCGGGGCCCCCAGTTCACGTCCCGAGTATGGAGGGCGTTCATGGAGCGTCTGGGGGTCACGGTCAGCTTGACTTCCGGTTTTCACCCCGAGAGTAATGGGCAGGTGGAGAGAGTGAACCAGGAGGTGGGTAGGTTTCTGCGGTCCTATTGCCAGGACCGGCCAGGGGAGTGGGCAAGATACATTCCCTGGGCCGAGATGGCCCAGAACTCACTACGCCACTCCTCTACTAATGTGTCCCCCTTTCAGTGTGTGTTGGGGTACCAGCCGGTCCTGGCACCATGGCATCCGAGCCAGACCGAGGCTCCTGCGGTGGAGGAGTGGGTACAGTGCTCCAAAGAGACCTGGAGGGCCGTCCAAGAGTCCCTTCAACAAGCCACTAGGAGGCAGAAGAGGAGCGCTGACCGCCACCGCAGTGAGGCTCCTGTGTTTGTACCGGGGGAAAGGGTCTGGCTCTCGACCCGAAACCTACCCCTCCGCTTGCCCTGCCGGAAGCTGAGGCCGCAGTGTGTAGGGCCCTTCAAAGTCCTGAGAAGAATAAACGAGGTGTGTTATCGATTAAAACTCCCTTCCTATTATCGTATTAACCCCTCGTTTCATGTGTCTCTCCTCAGGCCGGTGGTAGCTGGTCCCCTGCAGGACGGTGAGGTGCCGGAGGTCCCTCCCCCCCCCTCTGGACATCGAGGGGTCCCCGGCGTACACGATACGGGCCATTCTGGACTCGAGACCCCGGGTGAGGGGCCTGCAGTACCTCGTGGACTGGGAGGGGTACGGTCCGGAGGAGAGGTGCTGGGTACCGGTGGACATTTTGGATCCATCTATGTTAAGGGATTTCCATCGCCTCCATCCGGATCGCCCCACGCCTCGTCCTCCGGGTCGATCTCGAGGCCGGTGTCGGCGCGCTGCGGGAGCCGCGCGTCAGAGGGGGGGTACTGTCACGACTTCAACCGAGGCAGGCTCTCCTTCTCGTTCGGGTGGCGCTCGGCGGTCGTCGTCACCGGCCTACTAGCTGCCACTGACTCTTTTTCCTCCCCCTCCTTATGTGTTTATTTGTATCACCTGTGTTCAGTTAATTGTTTATTAGTGTGGCTTTATTAGTCAGCCAGCCCGTACGCTTCTTTGTGCGGGATTGTTTCATTGTGGCTTTTGGATTTCGGGAGTGGATATTATTATTGTGGACTGGGTTCGTTTATTCGTGTCGTTGGACCGTTGTGTGTGACACCCAGTATGTCCGTGTTGGACATTGTGTTTGCAAGTTGAGTATTAAAAGACGCAACATATTGAAACTCTGCTGTTCCTGCGTCTGACTTCGCACCTCCCGACACTCAGATCGTTACATTAGTGATTGCTCCATATCCTCATTTTGTGCTCGAGTCTGAAACATACTCGCATGTCAGCTAAAGGTAAAAGACGATGTTTCCAGCTAGCTTCTATGACCAGTAAAACTGGACTAGGTCAATGTAACACTTCCAGTGGTGGAAATAAGAGTCAGGTGCAGAGAGCAGGAATATCTTCAACGAGTGGAATTTATTTCCTTACAGAAATCACCTACAATCCGGTGACGCCACACTAAACACTGGGCGCGTAAAGAGTAATGTCCAAGGTAAATTGAATCACAAAAATTCACTAATACACACCACAAACACGAAACAGAAAAATAAGCCCGCACAAAAGTGAGCGGGCAAACTGGGTTTAAATAACCCCTAACCTAAACACACAACAGGTGAAACAAATTAGACCAACTAAAAAGAAAACAGAAAAGGGGATCGGTGGCAGCTAGTAGACCGGAGACGACGACCGCCGAGCGCCGCCCGAACGGGAAGAGGCACCATCCTCGGCGGGACTCGTAACAGTCAAGATTTACATTTTTCAAGGAGGTAAAGTTAGTTGGCGAAATACCATGATGTTTACCTATTGTTCAAGAACTTAGAATTTACCACTAATTAAGGTTTAAAGGGGAGTGCACACCGCTTGAGCTAGCTAACATGCTAGCTAACTTTCTAGCTAACTAATGCTTTGGTGCTTGTGCACGACATCGCCTGCAATCACTTTGCAGCAGCATTTAGTGCGCCATTTTTTTTTCATGTGAGGTAAAAGTTTAAAAAAATTAAAGTTAATGTATTTGCATCAAACAGACATTTAAAAAAAAAGAATACATATTTAAGATCTAATGATTATACACCTAATCCTATGAGATTGGTGCTTTCATGCAGTTCAACAGTTTGCCCATGGCTGCCTCCATGTTGCAAAATGTGGTGCAAAGGTGACTTATTGAAATGGGATGTGGAGCAAATTGTTTCACTACTTTATATTATCGGTGTCCATTTATCAGTACATTTAAAATGATTTGACAAAAATAAAAACAATTCAATGTAGGTGCATATTAGTGGATGCATGCATAAATCCATAGATAATTGAATCAAGCATTTCATAATGAAACAAATAATAATTTCATGAACAAAATGTATATTTACAGGTCCATGGTGTTTTCCTACTATATGTGTGCTGCTTTGTCTACCCAGGTCTCATGGTACTTCTGTTCTATTTTTCCACTGTTGTGCAAATGTGATGTCACGCCCTGACCGTAGATTGCTTTGTATGTTTCTATTTTTAGTTTGGTCAGGGTGTGATGTGGGTGGGTATTCTATGTTGTAGGTCTAGGTTTTCTGTTTCAATGTGTTTGGCCTGGTATGGTTCTCAATCAGAGTCAGCTGTCTATCGTTGTCTCTGATTGAGAGCCATACGTAGGTAGCTTTTTTTTCCCACTTGTGTTTATGGGTGGTTGTTTTCTGTTTAGTGTATGTCACCTTGCAGAACTGTTCGTTTATCGTTTTTGTTGTTTTGTTCTAGTATTCGTATTCATTAAAAGGAATTATGAATACTTACCACGCTGCACCTTGGTCTTCTCCTTCTCCGCTATACGACGATCGTTACATGTGGAAATGTAAGAGGTGTTCAGAATTGGTGTCAAGTAGGTCCTAACTTTTGTATCATTACAAGTTAAAGCACCCACATTACGGCCATACTGTCCATTACCCATGTACATACATTGACTGTCCATGCGCATTTAAGGCCTGGAATGCCTTAATTGTTCACCAAAGTAAAGTCCACTCAAAAGAGGTTACTAAAAATCTGACTTAGAAATGTTCCTTCACTGTATGTGGAGGATGGAAAACCAGTTTGAAATACAAACTGGCAAACTACCGCACTCGCCTGAGAAGACTGGGATGTCCAGGGGTGACGATAAACTCCTTGAAACACAAACCTGCAGGGAAGTCAAGTGCAGCCTATGGTGTTAAAAAGCCAAAGAGAGCAGAAGTGAATGTTTGCCCCACATATCCCTCAGGAGAAACAGAAGAGAGCAGAAGTGAATGTTTGCCCCACATATCCCTCAGGAGAAACAGAAGAGAGCAGAAGTGAATGTTTGCCCCACATATCCCTCAGGAGAAACAGAAGAGAGCAGAAGTGAATGTTTGCCCCACATATCCCTCAGGAGAAACAGAAGAGAGCAGAAGTGAATGTTTGCCCCACATATCCCTCAGGAGAAACAGAAGAGAGCAGAAGTGAATGTTTGCCCCACATATCCCTCAGGAGAAACAGAAGAGAGCAGAAGTGAATGTTTGCCCCACATATCCCTCAGGAGAAACAGAAGAGAGCAGAAGTGAATGTTTGCCCCACATATCCCTCAGGAGAAACAGAAGAGAGCAGAAGTGAATGTTTGCCCCACATATCCCTCAGGAGAAACAGAAGTGAATGTTTGCCCCACATATCCCTCAGGAGAAACAGAAGAGAGCAGAAGTGAATGTTTGCCCCACATATCCCTCAGGAGAAACAGAAGAGAGCAGAAGTGAATGTTTGCCCCACATATCCCTCAGGAGAAACAGAAGAGAGCAGAAGTGAATGTTTGCCCCACATATCCCTCAGGAGAAACAGAAGAGAGCAGAAGTGAATGTTTGCCCCACATATCCCTCAGGAGAAACAGAAGAGAGCAGAAGTGAATGTTTGCCCCACATATCCCTCAGGAGAAACAGAAGAGAGCAGAAGTGAATGTTTGCCCCACATATCCCTCAGGAGAAACAGAAGAGAGCAGAAGTGAATGTTTGCCCCACATATCCCTCAGGAGAAACAGAAGAGAGCAGAAGTGAATGTTTGCCCCACATATCCCTCAGGAGAAACAGAAGTGAATGTTTGCCCCACATATCCCTCAGGAGAAACAGAAGAGAGCAGAAGTGAATGTTTGCCCCACATATCCCTCGGGAGAAACAGAAGAGAGCAGAAGTGAATGTTTGCCCCACATATCCCTCAGGAGAAACAGAAGAGAGCCTCGGGGACATGCGGAAGCTCTACTGTACGACGTGAAGAAAAGGAACAACAGAGACACAGTGAAGTTCAAAATGGAGAAGATGTTTGTATACAGGACACATGATGTTGTCCATGACACACCCATGGCAGAGGACTTCATGGTAAGATGACCAGCGCTCTTTGAAGTCATTGAGGTAAATTAGCCATGCGTGTCTTATTGTTGATGTATTGGGTATGTTATTTGGGATTTGTTGGTGAAGGTAGAAGATTTTTATCCCTCAGCTTGCCACATAAGTGAGCCTTATTTAGAGTTCTCACCATTTGTGCTGACTGCCTAGTTATTTCTCTCCCTGTAGAGAACCCTCTAGATTGCTGCTTATGTGATCATCCCGTCTATTTTCCTTTCTGCAGTTTTTAATCTAATTTGTTGAACTACTATTTTCAGATCAATGTTGAGTTTAAGCGAATCACCACAACCCCACTCCAGTCCAAATTTCTTTCTCAACTTGATATACACTCAGATAACCTGCTGAAGTTGTTCTGAAGAAGAGGAGGACAGCTGGGCAGAAGACTCATATCAATCATGGCACCTGTGGCTGATGTAAGAATTCCTTATGCTTCAAAGACACATTCACATGTGGTTCTACACCAAAAGTTGACTGGGCTTCAAAATAAGACATACATTTCAAAAATCCTTCTCTTTTCTTAAAATAGCAACATAGATGTCGGATGAGAGTGCATCATAAAGGGAGTGTCTGTGTATATGGGTGAAGACCCAGAAAACCTTGTTTAGGAATGTTAATAGATTGTTAATAGATTGAAGTGTTTCCATCTTCTGTCCTTTTTTCTTTCTCTTCCTCTCCTTTTCTGTGCCACCATCATATTCTATCACTAGCTATTCTATTACTATGTCATCTCCTCTGTCTTCCATCTTATTTCATTAGCTGCGGTTAGATGCACTCTTTTTTTCCCCTCCAGAATTGTATCATTCAGATTAAAGACTCCATGTCTTTTGTTTTTATGAATGCTGAATAATACAGTGATCAAATTGGTTATGTCTCAAATGTAATCTGAATAGAATGGAAATCTTGGTTAGTGTAACGGTTTCTCCCCTCCTCTTCGTCTGAAGAGGAGGAGTAGGGATCAGACCAAAATGCAGCAGGTTTTGAAAACATAATGATTTATTAAACGACGAAGACACACACGAAAAAACACTTGGAAAGATTACAAAATAACAAAACGAACGTAGACAGACCTGAACTAGAGAACTTACATAATAACACGAAGAGCGCATGAACAGGTACAGACTACAAACAAAACGCTACAGTCCCGTGTGGTACGAACAGACATACAGACACGGAAGACAACCACCCACAAACAGTGTGAACAGCCTACCTTTATATGGTTCTCAATCAGAGGAAACGTCAAACACCTGTCCCTGATTGAGAACCATATAAGGCTTATTACCAATGACTTAAACATAGAAACACAAAACATAGAATGTCCACCCCAACTCACGCCCTGACCAACTAAACACATACAAAAATAACAGACAACAGGTCAGGAACGTGACAGTTAGAACCTGTCAGATGTGTGCGTATGTAACAGATGTAACTTTACGTCGTCCCCTCGCCCCAACACGGGCGCGAACCAGGGACCTTCTGCACACATCAACAACGGTCGCCCACGAAGCGTCGTTACCCATCGCTCCACAAAAGCCGCGGCCCTTGCAGAGCAAGGGGCAACCCTACTTAATGTCTCAGAGCAAGTGACGTAACTGATTGAAATGCTACTAGCGCGTACCCGCTAACTAGCTAGCCATTTCACATCCGTTACACTCACCCCCCTTTCAACCTCCTCCTTTTCCGCAGCAACCAGTGATCCGGGTCAACAGCATCAATGTAACAGTATAACTTTACGGCGTCCCCTCGCCCGGACACGGGCGCGAACCAGGGACCCTCTGCACACATCAAAAACGGTTGCCCACGAAGCACGGTCGTTACCCATCGCTCCACAAAGGCCGCGGCCCTTGCAGAGCAAGGGGCAACCCTACTTAATGTCTCAGAGCAAGTGACGTAACTGATTGAAATGCTACTAGCGCGTACCCGCTAACTAGCTAGCCATTTCACATCCGTTACACGTACTGGTAGCGAAGTCAGGTGCAGGAGAGCAGAGATTTGTGAACAGGCGCACACTTTATTAGGCAAAAGTGCAAAATGCGCAAAACAGTCACAATAATTATGTTTAACAATAAACATCTTCGTGAAAAATAACATTGAAAAAACAAGCCATTTTGGCGCGTCAACAATACACACGTAACACAAACAATCTTACACAAACACATGATGGGGAACAGAGGAATAAATACATGTAGATTGATTGGGGAATGAAAACCAGGTGTGCAGGGAACAAGACAAAACAAATGGATACATGAAAAATGAACAAGGAGAGGACCCGACTTCGGCGGAAGTCGTGACAGAACCACTTAATTTTAACCTTGTAATAGGAGGTGTTCAAATATTACCAGCAGTTCTTGATTTAGTTGACATTTAAAAGGATTTCAGTCTTGACTTATTTCTGTCTGTATCATGCTCTTATGATTCACGAGCTGTACTTTTTGCATGGACAAAGTTCTACATAATTATGAGTAATATCATCAATAAAATAATATTAATTATTAAGTAGTGAACAGGTTTAGGGAACATGATCAAATCCATTTGAAGCTACACATTTAATTAAAATAAAATTAGCTTTACCAAATCATGTTCAATTGATTATGTTCCATTACAATGCATTTACTTCAACAAATTATATTTGCTTGACAAAAAGAAAATAAGTAAACTGAAAAATAAAAAAATGTGTGTTTATCTAACATGTTTCATTCATGTGGAACCGATGTACACATTTGAATTAAGTAAATTCAAAGCACCATTTTTTTCAGTTAATTATTTAGGTCTCTGGTGAACGTGCTCCTTCATTTTCCTGCCTGGATGCCCAAGGGGAGTTTTTTCTGTGTTGACATCATGATACATGCTGGAAACACATGAGCTCCCTCTGAAACCATTGAAAGCAGTACACCATCATGTCTTCTCCAGCGTTGTCCTCTAATGATTATTACAGAAATGTGTCCCCTTCAAAAAAAATATCCATGTACGGCTTTGCCGATTTTTTTATGACAGTAATTTCTCTTTTGAAAATAGCTTGCTTAAGAAATAAATGGACTAGAAGCAGGCCACACTTACCCATAATCCTGTTTCATGTCGTGTGCCCAATGGTGTAGCGCATAAGATTTTTTAGTTTGGATATTTTTTTGCAATGCGACAGAGAGAACAATGTTTCTGTTTTAGAGCTCAGGGATTCTTGAAAGATGGGACAATCTCAACCTTTTTCCCACAAATTGTCACATCTACTCCCCCTCTCCGGTGTTTGACGTCGTCGGTTTACTAATCACTGGCCTTGACAACCATCATTACGAATACCTGGCACAATCGTTACGTGCACCTGCGCCTCATCATTAGACAAACCTGGACTCCATCACTTCACTGGGTACGGCTATGGAAGAGGTTCTTCTCAGTCTTCAATGTCTCAAACATACCTGAGAGGCGTTGCCTTCAACTAGCGGAGGATACTCTGCCACCAGTTGACCCAGCGAGCCAGCACACCAGTCCATTCAGCAGTCTGCCCAGGTCAGCGATGCCCGTTTGTCCCTCCCGGAAAAATATGACGGAACCACATCAAAATGCCGTAGCTTCCTACTCCAGTGCTCTTTCTATTTTGAGAATGAGAGATCCAAGGTCTGCTGACTGGGCGGGCTTTGGGTGGACTACGGCCGTCTGGTAGAGAAGAGAGGAGGAGCTGGCTTCGTATGAGTGGTTCTTTGCTCTGTTCAGAGGTATCTTTGATCATCCACCGGAGGGCAGAGAGGGGGGTGAGCACCTACTCCAACAACATCAGGATGGCCAGACCACTGCCGAGTACGTGCTCACCTTCCGGGCAGTAGCAGCATCCAGCGGATGGAACGAGCTAGCGCTCCTTATGCTATTCAGAAGAGGTCTGCGCGAGGAGGTCCAGACGGAACTGGCATGTCGAGATGACAACCTCTTCTTGGACGCACTCATCGTGACGGCCATCCGTCTGGATAACCTACTTTGGGAGCATCGGTACCCTCATTGCTTCTCTCCCTCCCTCAGTGAAAGCTCTGTATCAGAGCCTGAACCCACGGAGGTAGGGGTCACCCGCCTCCCTGCGGTGGAGCGACGCAGACGTAAACAGCTGGGGCTCTGTCCCTATTGTGGCCAAGGGGGGCACTAGCTTACGCCCCAACTCGGGATCCCCGAGAGCATAGGGACGGTCACGTGATTTTCCACCTCCTCGGGCAGGTGTGAGTATCCCATCTTCATCACCCTTTTTAGTGTCGAGCACACTAGCTGACTGTTCCTCATGTATTGTTTCTACAGCGCTAGTGGATTCCGGTGCTCCAACGCCATAACCCCACCCTCTCATGGTCGAGGATGAAAATCACGATCTAGGCAGCCGAGTGTTGATCTAGGCACCCTCTGTCGGTGGCTGAAACCAAGGTCATGGAGGAGTACATCTATGAGGCACTCCAACCAGGTTTCATCCGCACGTCCACGTCTCCTGCGTCAGCAGGCTTCTTCTTCGTGGCGAAGAAGAATGGAGGATTACACCCATGTATTGATTACCGAGGACTAAATTAGATCACCAAGTATTGTTGCCCTCTCCCGTTGGTGCCGGCAGCCATCGAACAGCTCCGCGGGGCCCGGTTCTTTACCAAATTGGACCTGCGGAGTGCATACAATCTCATCCGCATTGATGAGGGGGATGAATGGAAGACAGCTTTCAGCACGATGTCTGGTCACTACGAGTACTTGGTGATTCATTTTGGCTTATTTTTTTACAACCTTTATTTAACCTGGAAAAGCCCATTCAGACCCAGAGTCTCTTTTTTAAGGGAGACCTGGCCACGAAGGTAGAAACAATCAATACCTTACATAATTAAAACATATAACAATACAATACAACATGATCCAGCCTAAAAAAAGCATTTACACTCCTCTGTAACAGTCTTCCATC
Organism: Salvelinus fontinalis; assembly: GCF_029448725.1. NCBI lineage: Eukaryota > Metazoa > Chordata > Actinopteri > Salmoniformes > Salmonidae > Salvelinus > Salvelinus fontinalis. The sequence goes on along the minus strand of NC_074690.1, from coordinate 23,883,340 downwards.
AATATTTTAAATTCATTCAGTGGCACTAACATATCTAGATGAAGCATGGATTGTAGACTATTCCATGCCTCTGGTGCACAAGAAGAGAAGGCAGTCTTGCCTAATACTGTGAATGTCCTGGGGACTTTAAGTAGCAACCAACTAGCAGACCAGGTATGGTAACTGGAGGTGGTGAAGGAGACCAGACTACAGAGGTAAAGAGGGAGTTTGTCCAAAAGAGCTTTGTAGATGAACACATACAGATGTATCTTTCTGCACATATAAAGTGAGGCCCAACCTACCATTTGGTACAATGTGGAATGGTGGGTGAGTGACTAGGCATTTGTAATAAAGCACAAGGATGCATGATAAACAGAGTCCAGTCTCTGTAAGGCGGAGGAGGTTGCATGATAAACAGAGTCCAGTCTCTGTGAGACGGAGGAGGCTGCATGATAAACAGAGTCCAGTCTCTGTGAGACGGAGGAGGCTGCATGATAAACAGAGTCCAGTCTCTGTAAGACAGAGGAGGTTGCATGATAAACAGAGTCCAGTCCCTGTAAGACGGAGGAGGTTACATGCATATACAACAAGTCACCATAATCAATGACAGAGAGAAAAGTGGCCTGAACAAGCTTCTTTCTAGCCAGAAGCGGGAAGCAAGCCTTATTACGAAAATAAAAACCCAATTTCAATGTAAGCTTTGTCACAAGATTAACCATATTAACTTTTTGTAGGATAACACTTTTTCAATAGATAAGCTACCAAATGTGACAATGCTAACGTTCTCTGGCAGAGTTCTAGCTCTGGTAAAGGTCATGAATTTAGTTTTTTTGTACATTCAAGACCAGTTTGAGACCATAAAGGAAGGCGTGGAGTGACTGAAAAGCAGTCAGGAGCTCTTCAACAGCCTGAACCAGAGAAGGAACACATGAATATATGACTGTATCATCTGGATATAGATGTAACTCTGCTAGTTGCATCCCATTTCCCAAATCATTAATAAAAATTGAGAACAACACAGGGGCTAAATATATAGGTGTGCCCACACCTCTATTAATCTCAAGAAATATATACATTGTATATACACATTGTGTTCTGTTTACCAATTTACAGCCCCTTCACTGAGACCAATGTTTCTGAGTCTAGCTAGCATCAATTCATGGTCAACTGAATCAAAGGCCTTTGATGAATCCAAACAGAGCAGCACAGTGTTGCTTTTTATCAAGTGCATTAAAACCTCTACAGAGTACCTAACCCGGATCCGGGAGCACCCCCCACACCCCCCACACTGATTAGCATCGCTAGCATAGCGTCACAATTAAATAGTAGCATCTAAATATCATTAAATCACAAGTCCAAGACACCCAATGAAAGACACAGATCTTGTGAATAAAACCACCATTTCAGATTTTTTAAATGTTTTACAGGGAAGACACAATATGTAAATCTATTAGCTAAACACGTTAGCAAAATGACACCATTTTCTTACTCCAACAGTTTCTTACTCCATCAGGTGCTATCACCAATTCGGCTAAACTAAGATATTGATAGCCACTAACCAACAAACAAATTCTTAAGATGACAGTCTGATAACATATTTATGGTATAGCATAGTTTTTTTTTTTTAAATGTGCATTTTTCAGGTATAAATCACAGTTCTACATTGCAGCTGCAATCTGATATAGTGCTGATGCAGCTAGAACAATTACAGAGACCAACGTTATATAACTAATTACTTGTCTTAAAACATTTCAGAAAAAATACACAGCGTACAGACATTGAAAGCCCAACATCTGGTGAATCCAAACAATATTTCAGATTTTTTAAATGTTTTATAGCGAAAACAAAATGTAGCGCTAAATTAGCATAACCAGGCCAGCCAGAACCACCTGGACGCGCGCGACCAGTTCACATGCACGACAGATATATGAAATAACATCGTAAATTGGGTCTTAATTTTGCTGGTCTTTCATCAGAATGTTGATCAAGGTGTCCTTAGTCCTGATGAGTCGTTCAATCCATTCACAATGGCAACTTCCCCTCTTCATTTAGCCTGGGTACTGGTCGACTGGCACGGCCCCTGTCCAAAGTTAAAAAACTCAAAGAACGGAACACGGCAAAACTCCAGAAAAAATTCTAATAATCTGATTAAACTATATTGAAAAAACATACATTACGGTGATATGGTCACATGTATCAAACAAACTTCGACACGGAGATAGTTTTCATCCGTAACGTCAGCATAACAAAAGTCAATGGCTTCTCTAAAACGCGCATCTCAGGAAACCGGAAGTTGTCGGTCACGCTAAAGAAATAGGTCTTATTTCACGTCAGTACAAGATAAACAAAAAATTTCTCCTCTGACGTCTTCCAGACACCCAGAGGAAGAAGAAGGAAGTGTGTTTCGGGTCATAGGTCGCGTGACCATATATAGGCAGAGCTTTGAAGCGAGCATACACATCTTGCAATCTTCTTCTGGCTCAGGGAAAGTGCTGTGAAATGACCTGTGTTTGACTCAGAGACAAAATTGGAACGGTTTTAGAAACCATAGCTTGTTTTCTATCCAATGGTATATGGTTATATGCATATAGTAACAGCAATAATTGAATAAGAGGCAGTTTTATCTGTAGAGGCAATTATGCTAATGTGAAAACAGCACCCCCTGTATTCTCAAGATGTAATTTGCCACTGCCATAGCTGCAGTTGTGGTGCTGTGCCCCGACCTAAAGCCAGACTGAACCCCGCTCAGTATGTTATTTTCAATTAAGACGTTTTTTAACTGAGTTCACTAGGGATTCATAGACTTTGGCCAGGACAGGGAGTTTAAAGATGGGACAATAGTTATTAGCATCTGAGGGATCTCCACCCTTTAGCAGCGGGAGGACATAAGCTGATTTCCAAATGCTGGGTATGGAATTGGTCAAGAGACTCAAGTAGAAAATGTGAGCCACAGGTTCAGAAATAATACTAACTGCTAGCTTTAAGATGTACTGTAGGCATCCAGGTTTTCTGGATTTGCAGTCTTTCTAGTGTCTATAGCCTTTAGTGGTTTATAGACCTCAGTATAAGAAACAGGCTCAAAGTTAAAATGGTTCACATGAGGACATATTTTATAGTCGACTGTAACAGAGTTTACATTAGAGGCCTGGGCCCCACCAACTGAACCAGCAGATATGAAGTGCTTGTTAAAAAACCCTACAATATCTGCTTTATCTTTCACTTCATTAGAATCCATCATTAAATGGTCAGGAAGGCCAGAGGAGACATTAGAACCTGAGACTGATTGGATTAGCTTCCAGAACTTGGTAGGGTTGTTTAGGTTCTCTGTGACTGCATTTAAATAGTAATCTGATTTGGACTTCCTGATCAAACCTGTGCATTTGTTTCTTAGCGCTCTGACGGAGACCCAGTCAACAGGTCATTTGTATGTCTAGCTTGAGCCCAAGAGATATTTCTCTTTCTAATTAATTCTGCCAAGTTATCCGAAAACCAGGGATTGTCCTTTCCACTGATTCAAAATTTCTTCACAGGGGCATGCATGTCACAGATCGAGACAAATTTCATATAAAATAGTCTCAGGCAGTGTCAACATGGAGAATCAGACTTACTCTGTCAGTATTATGGTACAAATTATGTAAGAACGCTTGCTCGTCAAACTGTCTAAAATGTCTTTGGCTTTGGTCATTTTTGTATTTCTAACACAAGCAATTGCACAGTGATCACTGGCATCATTACAGAATATCCCAGTCGATGTGTATTTGTGAGGGGTATTCGTTAGAATAACGTCCAATAGCGTTGATTTGTTAGGTGTTCTGGGATTCGGTCTTGTAGGCGCATTAATGAATTGAGCGAGATTCAGAGAGTCACACAGTTCGTTAAAACCTCTACTTCCTCACAAACCCGGATCCGGGAGCACCCCCATCAGTAAAAAAGCTGACTAGCATAGCCTAGCATAGCGTCACAAGTAAATACTAGCATCTAAATATCATTAAATCACAAGTCCAAGACACCAGATGAAAGATACACATCTTGTGAATCCAGCCATCGTTTCAGATTTTAAAAATGTTTTACAGGGAAGACACAATATGTAAATCTATTAGCTAACCACGATAGCAAAAGACACAACTTTTTTTGTCCACCATTTTTTTCCTGCATAGGTAGCTATCACAATTTCGACCAAATAAAGATATAAATAGCCACTAACCAAGAAACAACTTCATCAGATGACAGTCTGATAACATATTTATTGTATAGCATATGTTTTGTTAGAAAAATGTGCATATTTCAGGTATAAACCATAGTTTACCATTGCAGCCACCATCACAACTCTCACCAAAGCAACTAGAATAACTACAGAGACCATCGTGTATTACCTAAATACTCATCTTAAAACATTTCTGAAAAATACACAGCGTACAGCAAATGAAAGACAAAGATCTTGTGAATCCAGCCAATATTTGAGATGTTTTAAGTGTTTTACAGCGAAAACACAATATAGCATTATATTAGCTTACTACAATAGCCAACCACACAGCAGCATTGATTCATGCACGTTAGCGATAGCGAATAAACCAGCAAAAGATATTACATTTTTTTTGACTAACCTTCTCAAAACCTCATTAGATGACAGTCCTATAACATCATATTACATAATACATATAGAGTTTGTTCGAAAATGTGCATATTTAGCGGCACAAATCGTGGTTATACAATGAGAAAAGTAGCCAGGCTGCCAACAATATGTCGGGAGAAATCTTGGGAGAGGCACCTAATCTAATCGATAACTAATCATAAACTTGACAAAAAAATACAGGTTGAACAGCAAATGAAAGATACATTAGTTCTTAATGCAATCGCTGTGTTAGTTTTTAAAATTAACGTTACTACAACATACAGCGTGCGTTAAAGCGAGACCGCACCTAGATTAATGGCAGAATTGAAGTTCTACATTTTTCAACAGAACAACGAATTAACACCATAAATACTTCTTACTTTTTGATGAACTCCCATCAGAATCTTGGGCAAGGTGTCCTTTGTCCAAAAGAATCGTTGCTTGGTTGTAGATTGTCCTCTTCAACGTTCAAATTAGCAGTAAACATTAGCCATGTGGCAAAGACGTGTCCGACTCACTAAAACGCAGTACAAATAAATATCCGAAAATCGCAATATACCGATATAAACTGATATAACTCGGTTTAATATAACAACATTATGATGTCTTTAACACCTATATCGAAGAAGTTTTAAAAGAGTCTGATACAGATGAAAGCATGTAACAGTTCAAATATCCTAAAATAATGAATTGTCATTTAACTTGTGCAGGACATCAGAAAGAGAGCTTAGTGCATCTCCCGAAGCCGAGGGTGGTCTGTAGCAGCTGACTACAGTGATGTGGGAGTCCTTATATACGTTCACTTTAACCACAAGTGGTTCAAAATGTTTGGCTTTGGTAATCGAGAGAATTTCAGAGGTGATAAACTCGGATTTCACATAAATTGCAACCCTTCCTCCTTTACTCATCTGATCCGTTCTAAAAACTGTGTATCGATCAATAGAATTCAAGTTATTTGGCACAGATTTCTTTAGCCAAGTCTCTGATAAAACCATTACTTCTGCATTTGTCGTTTTGGCCCATATTCTAATCACGTATATTTTTGGAAATAGACTTCTGACATTAACATGCAAAATGCCAAAACCTGCTCTGTTTTTAAAATCATAGGGAATCGGTATCTACCGGTATCTACCGGCACAGGGTTTGGTCGCACATTACCAGAGATCAACAATAAAAGCATACAGTTGAAGTCGGACGTTTACATACACCTTAGCCAAATACATTTAAACTCAGTTTTTCACAGTTCCTGACATTTAATCCTAGTAACAATTCCCTGTTTTAGGTCAGTTAGGTTCACCACTTTATTTTAAGAATGTGAAATGTCAGAATAATAGTGGAGAGAATTATTTATTTCAGCTTTTATTTCTTTCATCACATTGCCAGTGGGTCAGAAGTTTACATACACTCAATTAGTATTTGGTAGCATTGCCTTTAAATTGTTTAACTTGGGTCAAACATTTCGGGTAGCCTTCCACAAGCTTCCCACAATAAGTTGGGTGAATTTTGGCACATTCTTTCCGACAGAGCTGGTGTAACTGAGTCAGGTTTGTAGGCCTCCTTACGCGCACACTCTTCTTCAGTTCTGCCCACACATTTTCTACAGGTTTGAGGTCAGGGCTTTGTGATAGCCACTCCAATACCTTGACTTTGTTGTCCTTAAGCCATTTTGCCACCACTTTGGAAGTTTGCTTGGGGTCATTGTCCATTTGGAAGACCCATTTGCGACCAAGCTTTAACTTCCTGACTGATATCTTGAGATGTTGCTTCAATATATCCACATCATTTTCCTACCGCATGATGCCATCTATTTTGTGAAGTGCACCAGTCCCTCCTGCCGCAAAGCACCCCCGCAACATGATGCTGCCACCCCCATGCTTCACAGTTGGGATGGTGTTCTTCGGCTTGCAAGTCTCCCCCTTTGTCCTCCAAACATAACGCTGGTCATTATGGCCCAACAGTTCTATTTTTGTTTCATCCGACCAGAGGACATTTCTCCAAAAAGAACAATCTTAGTCCCCATGTGCAGTTGCAAACCGTAGTCTGGCTTCCTTTATAGTGGTTTTGGAGCAGTGGCTTCTTCCTTGCTGAGCGGCCTTTCAGGTTATGTCAATAAAAGACTCGTTTTACTGAGGCTATTGGTACATTTTTACCTGTTTCCTCCAGCATCTTCACAAGGTCCTTTGCTGTTGTTCTGGGATTGACTTGCACTTTTCGCACCAAAGTACGTTCCTCTCTAGGAGACAGAACGCATCTCCTGTGAGTGGCTGTGTGGTCCCATGGTGTTTATACTTGCATACTATTGTTTGTACAGGTAAACGTGGTACTTTCAGGCGTTTGGAAATTGCTTCCAAGGATGAACCAGACTTGTGGAGGTCTACAATTTTTTTTCTGAGGTCCTGGCTGATTTCTTTTGATTTTCCATGATGTCAAGCAAAGAGGCACTGAGTTTGAAGGTAGGCCTTGAAATACATTCACAGGTACACCTCCAATTGACTCAAATGATGTCAATTAGCCTATCAGAAGCTTCTAAAGCCATAACATAATTTTCTGGAATATTCCAAGCTGTTTAAAGGCACAGTCAACTTATTGTATGTAACCTTCTGACCCACTGGAATTGTGATACAGTGAATGATAAGTTAAATAATTTGTCTGTAAACAATTGTTGGAAAAATGACTTGTGTCATGCACAAAGTAGATGTCCTAACCGACTTGCCAAAACTATAGTTTGTTAACAAGACATTTGTGGAGTGGTTGAAAATTGAGTTAATGACTCCAACCTAAGTGTATGTAAACTTCCGACTTCAACCGTAACAATATATCTCAGTTGCCCACAGAAAAAAAGTAATTCAATAGTTTGAGACTTTGGAAATATGCCATCAAGTGTAGGTCCATTTGCGTTTGAGAGTGGTACAAATGCAATTGCAGAGAGAGACCAAGTATCTTGTGGTAGTGACATGATGGTCTCGGCGGAGTGTTTGCAAATTGTAGGGCATAAGGCGAAGATAATTCACTCACCCATTGATCATTCAGCCTATTAAATCCAGGATGGCATTGAGTAAAGAGCAGGCACAGTAACAGATACATAATGTCAGGTATTTCAGCACAGGTGTGCAACGTCCAGTAGACGTTGTGTAAAACAACATAGATTTTCCCACGGCCCACGTTGTTTCATTGTTTTCCAATCCGATAACTGCTTCTCCGCTCCTAGCCTTCAGTGCGCACCTGCGCTCGTGTAGCTGGCCTTGTGCGCAGATAGACACCTTCTCAATCAGAAATCTTTGTACAAGTAAATAATAGAATACAAATAATTGTTGTTATATACAGCATCCACCTTCACATAAAAATGTGTTCCTTCTTTGAACAGGATCAGGGTCATTAAAACATAAAAACACGGATCTCAAGGATCACACATACAAACGGACAGACTGATTGGCAACCATCTTGGATTTTCTGTGTGTTTGCCAATGCTCCATCAGTGTTCCAGGCATTCATCAACGAGGTGTTCCGGGACATGCTCGGATGCCAGGTGGTCGTGTAAATTGACGACATCCTGGTCTACTCGGCTGCCTTGGAGGATCACAACGCTCACGTTCGAGTAGTCCTGGAACACCTCCTGGCCAACCAACTATATGTCAAGGCAGAGAAGTGCCAATTTCATCAGAAAGCTATGTCCTTTCTAGGCTACAAGATCAGCCCGCAAGGAGTGATGATTGACATTAAGAAGGTAGATGCGATCAGGTCATGGCCAGACCCCGTAGGTTGGTGTGGAGTCCAACAGCTGACGAGGCCTTCCGCCTACTGAAGGGACGTTTCACCTCCGCCTCATTGCTCAAACACCCAGATCCTACGCTACCCCTTGTGGTGGAGGTGGACGGTTCAGAGGTGGGCGTGGGAGCTGTCCTGTCTCAACAACAAGGTAATCCACAAAAATGGTATCGTTGTGCGTATTACTCTAAGAAACTGTTTCTGCAGAGAGGAATTATGGCATAGGCGATCGAGAGCTCCTGGTGGTGAAGTAGGCATTAGAGGAGTGGAGACACTGGCTGGAGGGTGCTAAGGATCCATTCGTACTCCTCAACGACCATCGGAACCTGGAGTCCATACGGACAGCGATGCGGCTGAACCCGCGCCAAACAAGGTGGGCCCTTTTCTTTACTAGATTTGACTTCACGCTGACCTATCATCCAGGTTCAAAGAACACCAAAGCCGATGCCCTGTCCCATCTCTACTATTCGGGAGAGGGTCCTGTCCTGAATGCATTCATAATTCATCCCTCTCGAGTCGTAGCCCCTGTGGTCTGGGACGTAGATGTGGACATTCGCCAGGCTCTGGAGAGGGAACCCGCAACCATTACTTGTCCTCCTGAGCGCATTTACGTTCCCACGGGGATAAGGTATCGGCTGCTGACCTGGGCGCACACAACTGTCATCGCTGAACATCCAGGTATTACTCGTACTACTCAATCTATCTCCGAGAAGTATTGGTGGCCCACCTTGAGTTGCAAAGAAAAAGGCATATCCCAGACTGGCCAATAAAAAGAAAAGATTAAGATGGGCAAAAGAACACAGACATTGGACAGAGGAACTATGCCTAGAAGGACAGCATCCCGGAATCGCCTCCTCACTGATGTTGAGAGACTGGTGTTTTGTGGGTACTATTTAATGAAGCTGCCAGTTGAGGACTTGTAAGGCGTCTGTTTCTCAAACTAGACACTCTAATGTACTTGTCGTCTTGCTCAGTTGTGCACCGGGGCCTCCCACTCCTCTTTCTATTCTGGTTAGAGCCAGTTTGCCAGTTTGCAATTCAAACACTGAGCAAATTGGGCTCCCAAGTGGCGCAGTGGTCTAAGACACTGCATCTCAGTGCAAGAAGCGTCACTGCAGTACTTGGTTCAAATCCAGGCTGCATCACATCCGGCTGTGATTGTGAGTCCCATTAAGCGGTGCACAATTGGCCCGGGGTAAGCTGTCATTGTAAATAAGAATTTGTTCTTAACTGACTTGCCTAGGTTAAAGGTTAAATTAGAAAATTAAATGGAACAGAGGAATCCATGCAGAAACCCAGACAGAGCTTTGACTATGTGCAGACTCAGTAAGCATAGCCTTGCTATTGAGAAAGGCCGCCGTAGGCAGACCTTGCTCTCAAGAGAAGACAGGCTATATGCACACTGCCCACAAAATGAGGTGGAAACTGAGCTTCACTTCCTAACCTCCTGCCAAATGTATGACAATATTAGAGACACATATTTCCCACAGATCCACAAAGAATTTGAAAACAAACCTGATTTTGATAAATTCCCATATCTACTGGGTGAAATACCAGTGTGCCATCACAGCAGCAAGATTTCTGACCTGTTGCCACAAGAAAAGGACAAACACCATTGTAAATACAACCCATATTTATGTTGATATATTTTCCCTTTTGTACTTTAACTATTTGCATATCATTACAACACTGTATATAGACATAATGACATTTGAAATGTCTTTATTATTTTGGAACTGTGAGTGTAATGTTCAGTGTACATTTTTTATTGTTTATTTCACTTTTGTTTATTATCTATTTCACTTGCTTTGGAAATGTAAACATGTTTCCCATGCCAATAAAGCCCTGAAATTGAATTGAAAGAGAGTGTGTGAGGAAGAGAAAGAGATACAGTAGGAAGAGAGAGAACCCCCCCCACCCGAGATCTTAAAACCTGAGAGTTACCTCTATTTTACCTCCACGCTGATGTTGACTTCTTTATAGCAGGAATTACACACCAAAAATTGGCCCCAGCTGAAAACCTCCCCTCCCACGGCCACTCTCTGTGGACCCAAGTTTATACATCATATTTCTGCCCCAAAGTAACCCATAATGGGGGCACTGTATTCTGGCTTCAATGTACCATTATCTTATTCATCTACAATTCCTCATTAGAGTACTCCATGTTTCAGGCAGCAGAAACCTAGTTACCACATGTAGTTACCACATTTCCTCCATTGCCCAGCTGATGAAAATGTGTAAGTGAAAAACAGAAAGTAATTGAATCTCTGTGCCCTTGTTAAAACTGCAGCTGTTGATGGCGAGGAAGTGTGTGAATTCTTGTGTCATGGTGCAAGTGGGGAGCTTGTCACATATGTCAGCTATCAGCACTCTACTGTATGTGTGGTCTCAAATAGCACCCTATACCCCTATATAGTGGACTACTTTTGACCAGGGCCCTAGGCACAAGCAGTGCACTATAAAGCAAATAAGGTGTCATTTGGGATGCAGACTTGGCCTGTAGAGTATGGCTTTATGTATGTATGAACTAACAGCTCAGCAGCAAACCTGCCGGGCCAAAAGACAGACAGACAGACAGAGAGGGGCTTGTGCATTACATCACCCTTTTATTAGGAACAGTCACAGGTCTCTGGTGACACCAACATGCAGTATTTGTTAAAGGGGCAATCTACATCCATAGAATATAACATAAATGCTGTCAGTCCTTGCAACCATAGCTCGGTCTATGAAATTGAGAATAGTTACATTTCTCCAGGCCCATCCCTCAGCTGTTTACTAAAACAGTGACTTTGTGGCTTTGTTGTTGTCTGAATCCCAGATTGCCCCTTAAATACTAAGTCTGAAAGGAGAGAAAAACTCATACCTGGGTCTTCGACTCCATTTATCGTAAACACACAGGGGGAATAGAAACATTAAATGTTCACAGCTCTTGCCAAGACTAACATCCTTGGCTCAATCATCGACAGTGCCAGTTGGTCTGTTCTGTGGTTAAACTACCCAGGAGCCTGACCGGGACTCTGTCTGCGTCCAAAATGGCACCCTATTCCCTACATAGTGCACTCTATAGTGAATAAGGTGCCATTTGAGATGCAGTCTCTGATATCATTCAGTCAAAGTGTATAGAGCCGTCAAAGTCAGCCTCCTCACAGCAGACGGACTGCTCCCAGGAGGAGCACCAGCAGTGCAGCAGATAAATCACTCCCTCAGCATCTACAGCATCAACAGCTACTACAAAGCTTAGACATTACAGGTCGCGTACACACACACACAGAACATACACACACTACAAAGCTTCTATGTTAAAGATCAGTGTCTCCTGGAGGAGCCAGGGGGCACAGTAAGTGCATAGACTTCATAATTGTTATCATTACTATAACTATGTATGACTGTGAGTGCGTCCCTATTCCCTACCGTATGTAGTGCACTACTTACATTTACATTTAAGTCATTTAGCAGACGCTCTTATCCAGAGCGACTCACAAATTGGTGCATTCACCTTATGATATCCAGTGGAACAACCACTTTACAATAGTGCATCTAAATCTGTGACCAGGGCCCATCAAAAGTAGTGCACTGTGTAGGGAATAGGGTGCCATTTGAGACGCAAAGTTTGTCTGCATCTGGCAGACACCTTGGACAAGCATTTCAGTGAATGAAAAAGCCTAGCACAATGTAGAGAGAGAGAGGATAGGAGTTGCTATGACTGCCAAGGGCCAAATGTCAGTGAATAAGCTGAATAGGAAATACTCAATACAGGAAACATCATATCCCTGTTGTAGCCAATCAGCAGAAGAGTTGATTATTAATCCTGGCATATACAAATAATTAATTGTGTTGATCAAATATAATTAAGTTATGTCTCTTGAGTCTCATGTTGAGTCCATCTCATACCATCATATGAATCATAGGGTGCCAAACAAAAAAAGACCCAAAACAATTGCAGTGCAGTGTATGGTTAACAACACACATAGAAGCACACCAACACCTTTCTGCATTGAATGATTTCCTTGTGGAAACTTTGTGGAATTAGCAGCAGCATCAAGCTAAGGATCACCATGACAACTCTCCGCCAAAAATAATGGCTTTAGCAAAAAGCAGCGGAGAAACCAAAACATCCTGCACATACCTGCAGTGCATATTACATACACAAACAACTGGAGCCAGGTTCACTGGGAGAGTTTACACATTCAGTCAGTAGGGGATCTGAACAAGACAAGGATAGATAGCTCTCTTTTATAATCATTCTGTGTTTGTGATTTTACAAACATTCACTGCTATGTTGATGTTGGACTGGACCTGCACACCGTGGAGACCTCAGAGTCAGCATGGTCTCCCAGTAGCTGGAGTTGTGGCTTCCTCTCACAATCTGCTGTAGACCTGATCCCAAGGAACTTCCTGACCTCATCCTCTCAACCATCATCCATCATGGTTATCTTACAATGCCTCCAAAACCATCATCCACTGCTACTTCTCAACCTGTGCATTTAAACTGTCACAGTGCTGGAAACTCTGTATTTTGCCTCGTGACACAGCACATCCTCCTCCCTAGGAAGACTCTCACAGGGCTTTAAGTGAGATTTACAGTCGCTGTCCGATGACATCTTTATGCTGTGCAGAGACTCGACTGATAGCCACAGCCGTGGCTTTCCTACATGGAGGATGTCAGGGGAAACAAGCAAAGTGATCCAGGAACAGCTGTATCTGTATGTGTATGCGCACAGTGCTTGCGTGTGTGTGTGTGTGTGTGTGTGTGTGTGTGTGTGTGTGTGTGTGTGTGTGTGTGTGTGTGTGTGTGTGTGTGTGTGTGTGTGTGTGTGTGCGTGCATGCATACATGCGTGCATCCGTGTGTATGCAGCCAGGGACCTCTTCATCGTGTGTATGTGTGGTTTATAGGAGAGTGGCGTGACCTTTGTGCCCGCAGTTTGTGTTGTCAGGGGGTGGGAAGGCAGGGAAAGGGGGGGGGTCCGACCCCGGGTGGAAGGCCAGGAAGTCAGGGAGGTCCACTTGGCCATGACATTAAAAAGCAAATGGAATTGGATCCAAGGTAAATAAACCCAGAGAAATGCCTTGACTCCATACGAACGGACAGTCCTAGCTGGTGATTATTGAATTGTGTTGATTGTTTCCTGGCTCCCTGACTTCAGGCTGAGACGAGCCCCCGTCTAGTGTCCTAGAAAAGTGCATATAATTAGAGCTTGCACAGGAGAAGTTTTGTCTATATCTACATTAAAACTCCATAATAAACACACACTTTGACACACATCAAAAAAATGTATACCTCTTCTTACTTTTGTGTCCACCAATGAATGTCTATGGCAGATGAGTTGAGCAAAGTAGCACTCTATCAGACACACACTGTGGTGCTTTTTTGGACTACAATGAAACACCCAAACTCCTGATCCTTAAAGCCTCTCCATTTCCAGCCAAGCATGGCAGTGCAATCTCTGTTGCATCCAACCCAATCCCTACATCCCTACACAAACACCAGGAAGTCCCGTGCTCTCAGGAGATATCCTCCATCCTTCAACACAAGGAAAGACAAACAGATAACTTATTTAGAGCATTACTTTTGATCAGGTACACATAGGGCTCTGGTCCAAAGTAGTGCACTATAGGGAATAGGGTGCAATTAGGGACGAACTCTGAGGTTTTGGGTTGTCTTTTTAGTCTAATCTGGTAGCCTAGGTTCAGCTAAATGTTTAAACACTAATATCATGAGTTCATTGACATCAGTACTACAGCCTACAATTCAGCAATCTTTATGTATACTATACTGACTTTTTTTGGAGAATATATTATATAGGCAACAAATTAGTCTATTCCCCTTCTAGGTGCTCTAGGTGTGTCAAAAACAGCAAATCTCACCATGACCCTCACACAAGGTCAAATAAAAGCTGTCATTCCCTACCACTTCCCAATCTCAGCTACTGGTTGGTTCATATTGGTGAATCAATTCTCAATGGCTTTTATCCTTTAAAGGTTGTTATCTGTTGACTAGGTATGTTGGGTATGTTGACTGGGTACTGTCTGACAGATAAATAGAGGTGTCAGGGCTGAAAGAGGTCAACTGATCAACAGCAGACCAGAAGATTCAGACAAGGTGTACATACTTTTACTAGTGCAGTATATAGTGAATAGTGCCATTTGGGATGCAACCAAGAACTGCACAAATGCAACAGATACTTCTGTTTCTGACTCCCTCGAAATTCCCTCAAACAGCCAGACAGTATTTCACTCCTGCTCATCTCTTTTTCTCCATCTCCCCCTCCCTGGGTCTCCAGTGAGTCTGCGAGCAAACTGGTATGGAAAAGGTTACGTTTGCCTGCTGCAGCCTGGCCTTAAATGGTAAGCGGGGCCAATGTAAGCAACAGGCCTTTCCTCAGAGAGCCTCGGAGCAAATTGGTCCTCAGGAGGAGGTGGTTGACTTTCTTTTCGTTCTGAGACCACACTATCCCTCCCGCCTGCTCTGTGGCGGGTTTCCATACCAACAGAGGCCATGGCCAATCAGCTCTCTATAGCTACAAAATAGCTATAGCATAGTGAGTGTCTGTGGATTGGAATACAGACTTCATATGCCTCCAGCTGTGTTTGAGGTTACGATGCCAGTCAAGCCTATCTGCTTTTATTAAAGCAGCCTAAGAATGAATGGTGACATTCAACCACTTCAGAACAGCTACCACATTTATTTGAATTAAAAGTGACAAACCAATTATCGAAATAGGGGTAAATCAACACAAAATGGATGACCAGTGCACACAGTACACTTACATAGTCCTATTTGCACTGTAACTAACCTTGGATATAATATGAGGACATTGAAGAGTAAATGTGTGAAAATGAGTGAACACTTAAGCCTGTAATCTATGCACAGAGGGATATGAGACCAGCGATCTAACAGGAAATGTCAACAATACTGCAAAAGGCTCTTTGCCGAACAACAATGGCTGTCTTATCTCCTTCGTCAACGCTACTTGATCCTACCTCAAAGCTACTCAAGAGGATGACGCAGAGAAGTTAAAAATGTACATCAAAGTTGTATTAAACCATGTATGACCCTTCAAGGCAAGGCGTTGATGTTTTAAAGCGGCCTATACCATATGTTGTGATGAACTTGACTAGATGATTTTTCAACATAATTGTCAAAGCATTGTAAAACAGTCATGGAATATGACAGTAACAACTCAACTGAAAAGCAAATCAATGACAGCCAGAGTCAATGGAAATCAGCCTGAATCCTTCCAGTTCACATCTTTTGCTTGTTACAGTAGTGATGTGATACTTCCATTTGTACTCCGTTCGTACGCAGCCTCATTGCACATGCCCTTACAAAGTGCACTACTGTTTGACAAGAACCCTATGGGATATAGCACTAAATAGGGAATAAGGTGACATTTGGGACACTTCCCAGTTCTCTCATTGTTGCTTTGTTCTTAGAAGTCCTGCAGCTCTGATTTCCTGAACAGCAGAGAGCCCATAGGCCTCTGGTCAATAGTAGTGCACTTTGTAGGGAATAGGGTGCCATTTGGGACACACAACAGGTATCCCTGCAGGCCTTAGGGGGTCCATACTGAGAGGCTGGGAGGGACGGAAAGAATGTATCAGAAAATACATACATTAATCCGATTCCAGCTTAATGTGTAGAGTGGCTGTAGCTGCACTCCACTCCAACAAGATGGGAAAAATTCAACAAGACTAAAAAGAGTCTTAGGATTTTCACAGATCTCATTGCTTTTGGAAGATAAGCGAGAAATTACCAGCCAGCTTCACATTAGAGAAAATTGCATGGGAAACATATCACCTTTGTATGGAAGATGTGGATCAGAGGAGGCTTAAAGCAGCAATCAGCAGATGAAACAATAACAAAGTGTACTCCCTGCCCCTGTTACATTAAAAAGCTGAGGGATAGGGATGGAGAAATATAACCACTCTCAAATTCATAGACAGAGCTATGGATGCAAGGACTGACCATCCATGATATACAAATTATAGTTTTAACTATGTTTCGAGACTATATCGTGTTTGTTTACATTTACTTTGTTTACAAACATTGAAGTAAAACAGGCGTATATTTTGGGTTCTGATGGGGTACAACAGTTGAACTAAGCTCATGAGGCATTTATAAGTTATATTCTTCAAGAATCAATGTGTACATATCATTCATTTATAAGTCCAAAAATGTAGGTAGCAACTGCAGATTGCTCCTTTAAGAGGAGTGGAAGGCAGGTGAGGCTGTCGCCACAATGAGGAGAGGAGTGCTCTTGATCTGTGCGTTGTGTAACCTACTTTTGGAGCTGTATTGCAATCTATTGAACATTGATTTCTATTTACTTCCAGTATTAGTATCACCATTCTAGCTAGACAAACAGGCTGGTGTTTTCTTAGGCCTCTCTGGGTTTTAACCAATGGCCTCAATACAGACACAAAATTAAACAGACAACGTTATCAAAAATAATGATGATAAAATGAGACACAAACAACAACCTTTGCAATTAGTTGCCATTGTTTTTTAAACTAAGATACAAAACAGAAACATCTACTCTTACTAGGCTCATTGAAAAACTGTTCAGGGTGAAAATGGCGCCTGCTCTATAGTTTAGTCAACCACAGCAACACTAATATATTTGTCTATGCAAGATGAGTTAACATGTTCATTTTCAATGCTTTCAGTGCTTATAAGGCTTTTCATTATAACACAGCTGCGCAGAATGAATTTACCATCAGGTTTAATGGTCGTGACAGGCCATCCTGCAGTCTGCCGGGGTCCTTGAAGTAGGAAAAGTCTTTCCTGCTGCTCTGCTCTGCTTTGCACACGCACGCACACACATACACACACATACACAGCTATTAATGAGAGTAGATTTCACAGTCTTCTAGGTCCTTGCACAGCCCGTCCGTACTTAAGTCTGAAGGTAAAAAAGTCCCACACTGCTCCTTTGAGCGCTGACAGAAGTTTTTGACAGTGGCAGTAAATTTTGTTCCCAGACGTGCTGGGATGCAGAGGAACAGAGAGGAGCAGTGTGTGCGAAGCAAAGTAGCAGAAAAGCATTTCTCTCTCTCTGTGTGTGTGTGTGTGTGTGTGTGTGTGTGTGTGTGTGTGTGTGTGTGTGTGTGTGTGTGTGTGTGTGTGTCATGGAATATATCTCAGCATGACAGTTCACCGAGCCCTGATTCAGGCACAAAGACCCAATAGACACATTTCATCAACTATTCAAATTCTAATTTTCACTTACTTAGACCCAACTGCGAATGTTTTCCTCGTTTAGTGAAAGGCAAGGGTAAGACAGGTTAGTTATGAGATCATGGATGAGCTAATCTGTGTGTGCATACTCTCACGTCCTGCTCAGAGGCACCCAAACATAAAGGTGACAGGAGACAGAGCGACGACACTGGTTGCAGGCTCACAAAGGCCTGAACAGGCAGCCTCCATTCACATGGCTCTATTTAAAACCACCATGTGGTTTCCACTAGTGGCCCTGGCCTGAGTTGGAACATGACAAACCATTCACACGGGACAACGCTCAGAGAACGCCAACGCCACTCACAATGTCAAGGCATATAGGCAATAAAACGCTTAATATAAAAAGCCTTAACAAAAGGCTTTAAGGGTCTATAATTTATGGCCTGCTCAAAAGGCATCTCTCATGTATTGTTACTTACATAGGGCCGATGCTTTAATCCACAAGTCTTTAGAGAACTTGTAATCTATTCACAGTTACACTTTGTGTTCTTTACAATGATAGATAAAGGCAAGCAAGCGTATAGAGATAAAGACAAGCAAGCGTCTTCTGCACATCTATCACTCCAGTGTTTAATTGCAAAATTGTAATTATTTCGCCACTATGGCCTATTTATTGCCTTACCTCCCTAATCTTACTACATTTGCACACACTGAATATAGACTTTTCTATTGTGTTATTGACTGTACGTTTGTTTATTCCTACTATGTGTTGTTTGTGTCGCACTGCTTTGCTCTATCTTGGCCAGGTTGCAGTTGTAAATGAGAACTTGTTCTCAACTGGCCTACCTTGTTAAATAAAAGTGAAATTTAAAAAAATTAAAAAGAGAAAAAGAACATCACATTTGTCATGGTGTTGGGAAAAAAGTGAAAATAAAAGGTAAGCTACAGTAAGCTATGTAACTAACATTTCACAATACTCTAAGACCTTCAAACTCAACCCTGGACCTCAGTCAGTTCCACTGCATGTTTTCATTGTTCCCCTCTAATTAGGGACTGATTTAGACCTGGGACACCAGGTGGGTGCAATGAATTAACAGGTAAAACAGAAAACCAGCAGGCTCTGGACCTCGTAGGGTAAGGGTTGAATACCCCTGGTCTAAGATTAGTTAAATTGCATAAATTCAATTAGTTCATGTTAAATTGAATAACATCTTCTGAAAAGAGTGTCTCTCCAACCCTGTTCCTGGAGAGCTACCCTCCTGTAGGTTTTAACTCCAACCCTGTTCCTGGAGAGCTACCCTCCTGTAGGTTTTAACTCCAACCATGTTCCTGGAGAGATACCCTCCTGTAGGTTTTAACTCCAACCCTGTTCCTGGAGAGCTACCCTCCTGTAGGTTTTAACTCCAACCCTGTTCCTGGAGAGATACCCTCCTGTAGGTTTTAACTCCAACCCTGTTCCTGGAGAGATACCCTCCTGTAGGTTTTAACTCCAACCCTGTTCCTGGAGAGCTACCCTCCTGTAGGTTTTAACTCCAACCCTGTTCCTGGAGAGCTACCCTCCTGTAGGTTTTAACTCCAACCCTGTTCCTGGAGAGCTACCCTCCTGTAGGTTTTAACTCCAACCCTGTTCCTGGAGAGCTACCCTCCTGTAGGTTTTAACTCCAACCCTGTTCCTGGAGAGCTACCCTCCTGTAGGTTTTTGCTCCAACCCTGTTCCTGGAGAGCTACCATCCTGTAGGTTTTTGCTCGTACCTGATTCAGCTTTTCAACCAGCTAATTATTAGAATCGAGTGTGCTAGATTAGGGTTGAAGCGAAAACCTACAGGACGGTAGCTCTCCAGGAACAGGGTTGGAGTTAAAACCTACAGGAGGGTAGCTCTCCAGGAACAGGGTTGGAGTTAAAACCTACAGGACGGTAGCTCTCCAGGAACAGGGTTGGAGAGCCCTGATCTATCTGAAGTGATGTTATTTCCAATGTTGTTTCTCAGTTTAGTTTAGACAGTGATTAAGGAGTTGGCCAGCCAGGGCAGAAACAGAATGGCACCTACACTGGCTACACAAATGTTTGTCTGTGTCAAAAAGTTAAAGTGTGGCATCTGCTCTTGTCTGCCTGCCTTCTCCAAACATTTCTAACAACATTTCTCCAGTGTCTACTAACTTGCTGTTTTTGGCTCAACCTCTCCTTCCTGCTCCGAGCAGCTTCAGTTCAGTCCAACATCTGCTATTGGAATTAGAGAGAGAGAAATAAGTAATGTCATGGAACATTTATCTGTCATCCTAACCCTGCATCATGGCTGCTTCTGAAATGGCACCCTATTCCCTATGAGCTCTGCTCAAATGTAGTGCACTATCTATGGAATACATTTGGGACACACGCCACGAATTTAGATATTTCAAATATGTATGGTTGTGTGGATGATAATTGTCCAATGGGAAGCAATACAATCCCATCCAATGTTATCTAATGCATTCAAGTAAAAATAAATAAACATGCAACAATAGCATTATTTTTTTTTTAAAGCTCATAAATGCACTCACTTTAAATGGCAACGCTTAACTGCACAGGGTTGTAGAAAGAAAAATAAAGAAATAAACATATAGCCAAGTGTCAGCTTGGGTCAGAACACACCTTTATTTAAACCCTGTCAACGCTGTCCCCTCCGGCCCTCCCTCTGACCCTAGCCCCTCCTCAGTGTGTAATGGAACAATGGCCCGCTGTGTGTCTCTGTTATGAGGAGCGAGCCTGGGAGAGTGCTGCACAGCCTCCACCACCGCTGCTAGCATTCAGGCCATGGAGCGAGGGGGCGAAGGGTTCTGAGTCCCAATTCGCACCCTCTTTTGACCAGCCCTGTAGGAGAGTCCTATGGGACCAGGTCAAAAATAGTGCACTATATAGGGAATAGGTTGCCATTTAGGACGGAACCGGGGTGTGTGGGAACGCAGCCTCAGCTCGCCTGTCGACTTGTGAAAGGCCACTGCTTTGCCCAATTTGCAATTCAGATTCAGTTTGGGCTTTGGGAGGGAATCAATGGCCGCGAATCAGGGCTGCTGATGGCAAATGTCATTCCCATTTTGATTCTTGACCCCCTTTTGAACTCTGCCGTCCCCCTGAAAACTCCCCTGCTATTGTCTACCAAGGCGCTACCGGCTTTCTGTTTCACTTCTTCTTTTGGTAAATGTCCCACATTAACAAAGAAAATATATAATGAGTCTCAAATGGCACACTATTCCCTATATCGTGCACTCCTTTTGACCAGAGCACTATGGGGCTATGTAGAGAATAGGGTGCCATTTGGGACACATGCCAACCCTTCAGGGGGCTTTTCAGTTCAGGAGCAGTAATTGTCATTCACATTCAGCAGGTTGAAATATGTCACGATAAGAAAGAGAGAAAGGAACCATTGGAAATTCCCAACCTGTTAAGAAAAGTGGGCTATGTTAACTATCGCGGTCATTATCATTACCACTCTAATTTGTCAGTAAGCCATTTAGCGAGCCCTGCTAAATAAATAGATAGGTAACCAAGCAGGAGCAGGGCTGATATTGCTGGTAGAGAAAGAATGGGCCTTTCACACAGCATTTCTCCTGAAACGCAAATAAAAGGTCAAAATGGACAGGAGCTAAATCCCACTATTCCTCCTCTACACTACACAAGCATTTTCTCTGTCTGAGACACACACACAAATAATTCAACTCAGCTTTGAGTAATATAAAAATGTGTGATTTAAGCTACTTCCCAACAAACATCAATGAAAAACTAAAAACAATGCAGCTAGCTAACATAGTAATTTCTGAAAAAGGCGCTGTTTCTAAGACCTACAGCTTTCTCACAACGTGCCAGTTATATTCAGAAATGTACTGCACTCTAGTTTGTACATAAGAGAAAGTATCAGTTAGATTAACCAAGTACCTCACTACCTGTCACGCCTTACCTTAGTTATCTTTGTTTTCTTTATTATTTTGGTTAGGTCAGGGTGTGACATGGGGGATGTATGTGTTTTGTCTTGTCTAGGGGTTTTGTATGTTTATGGGGTGTTTACTAGTCTAGGTGTTTGTATGTCTATGGTTGCCTAGATTGGTTCTCAATTAGAGGCAGCTGTTTATCGTTGTCTCTGATTGGGAACCATATTTAGGCAGCCATATTCCGTTGGGTATTTCGTGGGTTATTGTCTATATGTAAGTTGCCTGTGTCTGCACTTGTTTAATATATAGCTTCACGTTCGTTTGTTGTTTTGCATAGTTTGTTAAAGTGTTCTTCGTTTCGTTAAATAGAATAATGTATTCTTATCACGCTGCGCCTTGGTCTTCCTCTCTTCTTCCAAACGACGAACGTGACACTACCTCTCTGGAGCTCCTACTGTATGTCTGTAGAGACACAAACCAGTAAGCTGGTATAAGAGTGTGGGCACCAAACCCTGAAAAGTAACAGTATAGTGAGCTGGGATACGAGTGTGGGATAGAGAGGGGCTTCACAGAAAGCTGCAGACATGAGTCCAGGTCACCCCTGAGAACATGGTGAACACTGGTTGCCACATTATCCATTCCCTTTTTCAGAATGAAGCAAAGCAAGCCTCTGAAACTCTGGACATCCTCAACACCACTGGCTGTAGCAGGCCACTCCAGAGTCTAGGAGCGCATCCCAAATAGCATCCTATTCCCTTTAAAGTGCACTTCTTTTGACCAAGGCCCATAGGCCATTTGGGACGCAACCTATAGGGTGGTTTGTCCATGGTCTAATGACATGTCTGTAGACATTTAGAATGCGACAAGTCAAAACTACATTTAATTTATATACCGGTGGAATGTCTGTAGACCGTCGGTTTCTTTGTTGCAGACATGAAAAAGGTTAATGTCTCTGCGACTGTCGCAATGTCCTTTGTCGTAGTTACTGGCCTGCTACAGCAACAAGACCAAATCCATCTGTGACAAGACTGTGCAGGAGTTCTACAATTCTCAGATAGAATGGCCTACTTTTATTTTGTCACACTCACAACCTTAAGCTATTTTAAATAATGATGTGGTTGTGGTGGGTTTATTTTCCAGTAATAATGAATACAAAGTAGCCAAAGTTAAGACGTCAGCTATACTCTGGTCATTATTTGAGCTGACTAGCTAGCTAGCTAAGAAGCTAGCAATGAACCAAAACATTGCTTAGAAAATTGCTTTTAGTTGCCTGGCTTGCTAGGTTGACATTTATTAATTTCATTTTTAAACTGATGGGTTTATTGGTGTTAAAATGAAGCAAGTATGTTATTTGTAGCACAGAGATGCTGATGTGTTTATACTTTTTCTTAACGACAACGACAAGTTTGATGTCAGATGACAATAGAATGTTCATGATGTCACTGCGACAACTGTCTAGACATGTCGATAGACCAACTGTAAACCAGCCTTAAGGCTTTCCCTAGTGCTGGGTGTCCAACAAGTTACACCATTGCAAGGTGGGCGTGTAAAAAATGTGTAGACTAAGAGAATAGTAGATTAAGTTATACTGTACATGATTAGATAACGTTAGTTATTTTTTTTCCTGAGTTTCTTTAAATTCTAAACACAAACACGGTATATTCGATTTTTTTTGTGGTATAAAACTACTGGGCTGTACAGACACTGAGGGAAGATTTATTTGCTTAGCTAGGAGTTTATATATATGAAAGGCTATATCAACAGGTTCTGTCATTGTTATTTCAGCACAGTTTAATTTGAATGTCCTTTCTCCCCATGGAAACCAAGCTTTCCCAAGGATACATTACAGTACATGGCCTAAGCTCCTTTATTTTCATTTCAAACAGTTTAGATTAATTCCTTCTAAATCCCCAGAATTTGATCTCTGGGACAGAATCTAATCAATAAAAACATGGTCTGGAACCTGGGCTTCTCAGTATATTAATATATTATAATATTCAAATTAATGATTTTAATAGATGCCTGGCGAGGATCATCATTTAACTAACATGAGTAGTGAGTATAACCTACATGTATAGGGTTCATTACAGAGTAAAGATACTGTGCTGTGTTAAATCATTATAGAAAATGTGATTAGTTTAAACTTTAAATTCCCACATAGTAATCACAAGTAAATGTTCCCGTTTACTCAAAGAATAAAGCATATCTAAGCACTGTCGGGCCGCAAAGTCCTCTTTTAGTCCCCTTTTAGATGTGCCATCTCATAGAGGGTGATGGTGGTACACATAAGCTGCGTCTCAAATGGCACAATATTCCCTATATAGTGCAATACTTTTGATCATGGCCCGTAGGCCACAAGAGTATATAGGGAATAAGGTGCCATTTTGGACACAACAAGCAGCACCCTGGTGAGAGTTGTGCTGTGGCTTGAAAAGCTATTACCACCAGGAAGGAACTTTCTTTGCTAAAAACATTTCATCATTCCACTGCTTCATTATCATATTATTTTCCAGTGTTTGAGTCATTTCATGTTTTCCTTTGTTTACTTAAGTTACTCTCACAGCAGTGCCTATAAAGCAGCAGAGAATTGGTATGGTATTTTTAAATACCCTTTAGCATCTATAACAGCAGGTTAGATTTAATTATACTGAACAAAAATATAAAACGCAACATGCAACAATTTAAAAGTTTTTACTGAGTTACAGGTTCATATAAGGAAATCTATGGATTTCACATGACTAGTCAGAGGTGCAGCCAAGGGTGGGCCTTGGAGGGCATAGGCCCACCCACTTGGCAGCCAGGCCCAGCCAATCAGAATATTTTTTTCCCACACAAAGGAGCTTTATTAGAGACAAAAATACTCCTCAGCACAAAACTGTACATTTTAAAGGGGCTTTTTATTGTCCACAGCACAAGGCACACCTGTGTAATGATCATGCTGTTTAATCAGCTTCTTAATATGCCAAACCTGTCAGTTGGATGGATTATCTTGGTAAAGGAGAAATGCTCACTAACAGGGATGTACTGTAAACAAATTTGTACTCAACATTTTAGCGAAATAAGCTTGGAGTGTATGGAACATTTCTGTGATTTTTTGTTTCAGCTCATGAGACATGGGACCAACACTTTACATGTTGCGTTTATATTTTTGTTCAGTGTATATGTCTATATCAATCAGCAGGCAGACCTGTAGCTGAGTCCAGGCTATCGTCGAAAATGTATAAATATGAAATAAAAATCATCCTTAAATCTATACTTGCCTTGTCAGTTCTCCCTCTTTCTCCATACTGGTTACTGGTTCTGAGTAAGGTACAGTAACTCATTAAACAGTCATCTTGTCATACCCATAAAGTTTGAGTTAGATTTAAGTGATAAGAGAGATTGAGACTTTACCGTGTAGCAGAGTCAAAATGCCTCTGCTGTAAATAGCTCACATACTTTACTTGTCTAACTCTTAATGCTACTGTGCTGCTGGTGTAACTCAATTAAGACAACATCTTTCTCCAATTCTACGCTTCAAATTGAGCATTTCCCCAGATATTCCAGGATGGGGGAATAGTGTGGACTATTCAGTGACATCCATGTAATTTAGGCCTTGTGCATTGGGATCATGTGAGTGTTTGAATATGGGGTGGAACAAATCCAAATTGAAGCAAAAGGGGGGGTGTCATATCTCGGATGAGAGCACTAAAACCTGAAGCATTTGTCAAGCACACTGACATAATGGCCCTTTATGACCTCTTTAACAGGCGAATCACACTGGAGCCAGCAAGACAGCAGTAAAAGCATCAGTCTAGTAGGACAGACAAGGATAAGTCAAGAATAGCATTGGAGAACCACAACCCTGCTAGAGGACTGGACACAGTCTCATCCCAAATGGCCCCCTATTCCCTATATAGTGTACCATTTTTTAAAAACCAGAATCCTATGTGCCCTAGTGGACTAAATAGGGAATAGGATGCCATTTGGAAAACAACACTACTACCACAAAGAGAAAGCCACTGTCCTCATCCATGATGACCAATGAAACAAATTAGCAAATTCCATAAATTGTGTAGCAGCCAAAATATACTAGTATTGTTGTATCGCTATTCGTGCCATCAAATGACAGTAAAATATTCACACATTTTCACTCCAGACCCCAAAGTGTAAAATTTGTGTTTAAGGTTTTAAATGGTGCCTTGTGTTCGATGGTGCGGATAACAAAAATAGCCCCGTTGGTAAGTGACAGCGATTTGTGTGTGGCTCATTTCTATGGCACAAAGTGACTATGTCTGCAAACCCAAGTGGCACCCTATTGCCTAGATAGTGCATTACATTTGAACCAGGGCCCATAGGGCTCTGATCAAGTAGTGCACAATGTAGTAAATAGGGTGTCATTTGGGATGTAGCCTGGGGCTGGCTTGTTCACAGGAAACTGGGAGTTCTCCCGGGCTTTCTCTGGTCCAAAATGAGGGAATACTGCAAGTCTGGAATAACAACCCCCTGATTTGATCCAAACAGCCAAAAATAATATGGTCACTGGGAACCTTGGCTGGCCTCCAATGCTAACAATTAAATTGAGCAATGTGTTAAAAAGCATACAGCAGGAGAGGTGGATAAGGCCCGTCGATTTACAGTGACGTGAGCTCAGTTTTAAGGAAATCAAATATATAGCACAGGAGGTTGGTGGCACCTTAATTGGGGAGGACGGGCTCGTAGCTGAAGGCTGGATTGGAATTTGGGGAATTTGCTCCGTTCCAGACGTTATTATGAGCCAGCCTCCCCTCAGCAGCCTCCACTGATACACAGTCCCATTCAATATTTTGGACACACCTACTTCTTCAAGGGTTTTTCTTTATTTTTACTGTTTTCTACATTGTAGAATAATAGTGAAGACATCAAAACTATGGAAGAACACATATGGAATCATGTAGTAACCAAAAAAAGTGTTAAACAAATCAAAATATATTTTAGATTCTTCAAAGTAGTCACCCTTTGCTTTGATGACAGCTTTGCACACTTTTGGCATTCTCTCAACCAGCATCACCTGGAATGCTTTTCCAACAATCTTGAAGGAGCTCCCACATATGTTGAGCACTGCTTTTCCTTCACTCTGCGGTCCAACTCATCCCAAACCATCTCAATTGGGTTGAGGTCAGGTGATTGTGGAGGTCAGGTCATCTGATGCAGCACTCCATCACTCTCCTTCTTAATCAAATAGCCCTTATACCGCCTGGAAGTGTGCTGGGTCATTGTCCTGTTGAAAAACAAATGATAGCCCCACTAAGTGCAAACCAGATGGGATGGCGTATAGTTGCAGAATGCTGTGGTAGCCATGCTGGTTAAGTGTGCCTTGAATTCTAAATAAATCACAGACAGTGCCACCAGCAAAGGACTACCACACCATCACACCTCCTCCTCCATTATTCACAGTGGGAACCACACATGAGGAGATCATCCGTTCACCTACTCTGCGTCTCACAAAGACACAGCGGTTGGAACCAAAAATGTCAAATTTGGACTCATCAGATGAAAAGACAGACTTCCACCAGTCTAATGTCCATTGCTCGTGTTTCTTGGCCCAAGCAAGTCTCTTTTAATTGTTGGTGTCCTTTAGTAGTGGTTTCTTTGCAGCAATTCGATCATGAAGGCCTGATTCACGCAGTCTCCTCTGAACAGTTTATGTTGAGATGTGTCTGTTACTTGAACTCTGCAATTTCTGAGGCTGGTAACTCTAATGAACTTATCTTTTGCAGCAGAGGTAACTCTGGGTCCGGATTGACTGACCTTCATGTCTTAAAGCAATGTTGGAGTCATTTCTCTTTGCTTATTTGAGCTGTTCTTGCCATAATATGGACTTGGTCTTTTACTAAATAGGGCTATCTTCTGTATACCACCCTACCTTGTCACAACACCCTACCTTGTCACAACACAACTGATTGGCTCAAACACATTAAGAAGGAAAGAAATTCCACAAATTAACTTATAACAAGGCACACCTGTTAATTGAAATGCATTCCAGGTGACTGCCAAGAGTGTGTAAAGCTGTCATCAAGGCAAAGGGTGGCTACTTTGAAGAAACTCAAATATAAAACATATATTGGATTCGTTTAAGACTATTTTGGTTACTACATGATTCCATGTGTTATTTCGTAGTTTTGATGTGTTCACTATTATTCTGCAATGAAGAAAATAGTAAAAATAAAGAAAAACCCTTGAACGAGTAGGCGTGTTCCAACTGTTTAGGGATATTGGGTATAGGTTTCGGTAACGAAATGCAATATGGCCCCCTGAATCGAATTAATGAGACACATACAGCTGACACAAATATCCCAATTAATGGACATTTTCATGCACGTTTGCTTTATTGCTTGCATGTGATATGTATTGAATATTGAATATCAGTATCACCTTCAAAAAATATTGTAGACCTGAAAATAAAACTCTTAAAATAAACTGTTAAGATGTTACTTGACAGTCTCACCATGATGTGTATATTGATTGGCTAGAATCATGTGCGGTCAGAGAGACTTAGCTTTGAGGAACAGCGTTAACAAATTGATTCTAACTAAAAATGATGCATCATCAAGCAATATCCATGCATGTTATATGAGAAGTAAGAGGATGCCTTGTTTCCAGCTCTTTTAAGTATGGGGAAATGTATTTTCAAAACATATATCTAGGGGTGAGAGCATACAAAAATAAAAAACACAATAATCTCTTCTCGGTTTAGTGAAGAACCTTCACATGTCTCAATGCTGCACGAAGAAAAACAATACCACAAATAGACTATAGTGGATAGAAATGGTGCAACGTCATCAGAATATGGGCCCTTTGACATTAAAGAGTCTTTTTGGTAGATCATTGACAATAAATTACGATTAAATACATTTTAATCCCACTTTGTAACACAATACAATGTGAATAAATCTAAGGGGGTGAATACATTGAGTAATGTCAATGTTAGAGGCTGTGCCAGTGCCAGATGGGTCTGTAGACTGGGGTTGGTGAGATGCAGTATACAGGATCCTCTCTCCAGGTGTCTCTGTGTGTCTCAAAATGCACCCTATTCCCTATTTAATGCACTACTTTTGGCCATGACCCTGGTCAAAAGTAGGCCACTATATAGGGAATAGGGTGCCATTTAGGACTGACTGAGTACAGACATCTGTCTGGCTCCCAAGGCAACCAGTAGAACATGGAGACATGCCCAATGAAATATGCATGAAACACAAGCATGATAGTGTCTTCGGAAAGTATTCAGACCCCTTGACTTTTTCTACATTTCGTTACGTTACAGCCTTATTCTAAAATTAATTAAATTGTCCCCCCCCCCTCATCAATCTACACACAATACCCCAGGTTTAGAAATGTTTGCAAATGTATTTAAAAAACAATGGAAATATCACATTTACATAATTATTCAGACCCTTCACTCAGTACTTTGTTGAGCGTTGCTGCACAGCTATTTTCAGGTCTCCAGAGATGTTCGATCGGGTTCAAGTCTGGGATCTGGCTGGGCCACTCAAGGACATTCAGAGATTTGTCCAGAAGCCACTCCTGCGTTGTCTTGGCTGTGTGCTTAGGGTCGTTGTCCTGTTGGAAGGTGAACCTTCGCCCCAGTCTGAGGTTGTGAGTGCTGTGGAGGTTGTTTTCATCAAGTATCTCTCTGTACTTTGCTTCGTTCATCTTTGCATCGATCCTAACCAGTTTCTCAGTCCCTGCCGCTGAAAAACATCCCCACAGCATGATACTGCCACCACCATGCTTCACCATAGGAATGGTGCTAGGTTTCCTCCAAACGTGACGCTTGGCATTCAGGCCAAAGAGTTCAATATTGGTTTCATCAGACCAGAGACTCTTGTTTCTCATGGTCTGACAGTCTTTAGGTGCCTTTTGGCAAACTCCAAGTGGGCTGTCATGTGCCTTTTACTGAGGAGTGGCTTCCGTCTAGCCACTCTACCATAAAGGTCTGATTGGTGGAGTGCTGCACAGGTTGTCCTTCTGGAAGGTTCTTCCCGCTCCACAGAGGAACTCTGGAGCTCTGTCAGGTTGACCATCGGGTTCTTGGTCACCTCCTTGACCAAGGCCCTTCTCCCCCGATTGCTTAGTTTGGCCGGGCAGCCAGCTCCAGGAAGAGTCTTGGTGGTTCCAAACTTCTTCCATTTAAGAATGATGGAGGCCACTCTCTTCTTGGGGACCTTCAATGCTGCAGACATTTTTTGGTATCCTTCCCCAGATCTGTGCCTCGACACAATCCTGTTTCGGCGCTCTAAGGACAATTCCTTCAACCTCGTGGCTTGGTTTGTCCTCTGACATGACCTGTCAACTCCGGGACCTTATATAGACAGGTGTGTGCCTTTCCAAATCATGCCCATTCAACTGAATTTACCACAGGTGGACTCCAAGTTGTAGGAACATCTCAAGGATGATCAATGGAAACAGGATGTACCTGAGCTCAATTTGAGTCTCGTAGGAAAGGGTCTGAATACGTATGTAAATAAGCTATTTGTTTTAAGTTTAATACATTTGCAAAAAATTATAAAAATCTGTTTTCGCATTGTCATTATGGAGTATTGTGTGTAGATTGCTGAGTAAAATGTTTTATTTAATCCATTTTAGAATAAGGCTGTAACGTAACAAAAATGTGGAAAAAGTCAATTGGTCGAAATTCTTTCCAAAGGCACTGTATATCAAAATTGAGGGAGGATCACAGTCTACTGCCTAGCGCCTTACTGCCTTCCCTTCTTCCCAGCCACCTCAGCTGTTCATTCATTATGTATGTTGTTGCACTGTGCACTGCCAGTTCATGCATATATATTGATACTTACTGGTTTTCCACAGTGCAAAAAAATCAAGGGTGCATCCTAAATGGCACCATATGGGCAATAGTCAAAAATAGTGCACTTTGTATGGAATAACCCAAGAAACTCAAATGTCCAGAAAATGGAGTCTGTTTACATGGAAGACTATCCTCAAGCGTTTTTGTGTGTATCTCCCCCACTAACCGTTTCTCTCGCTCCACCTCTCTCCCCCTCTCTCTCTCTCCATCTACATCCAATTAAATTCATAGAGAGAGGTTATACAAGATGCTATCTTGCAACCCCAAGCAAGAACTATTTTACTGCAACTTTATCTTTCAATTAGCTTTTTAATTTGTCCATTTGTAATGACTTTTGTCGGTGGAAAGAGAGGAGGACCAAAGCGCAGCGTGGTACGTTTCCATATTTATTTGAATATTTTTTCAATACTAACAAAAACAATAAACAGACGAAAACCAACGAAGCTACAGTCCCGAACTAGAGAACACAAAAACAGATGACCGCAAGAACAGGAACAATCACCCACAAACCAACAGTGAAAACAGGCTACCCTAATATGGTTCCCAATCAGAGACAACGTAAAACACCTGCCTCTGATTGAGAACGATATCAGGCCAATAAGACAAACCTAAACAAAGAAACACATAACATAGACTACACCCACCCAGCTCACGTCCTGACCAACTAAACAAAGACTAAACAAAGGAAATAAGGTCAGGAACGTGACACCATTAGGGTAAATAGGTAGATAGGAATGTTCCAGCAAAATGAATAAGACAAGCTAATCACTAATCTGACCGCTCAGGATGACTGTCAAATGTTGAGAGGGAAATTAGCCAGTTCACGCACTTAGGCACCACTTAATTTGATAACCCTGTTGTTGCAGGACATTTCCAGCATGTATTCAAGGTTTAAAAAGGCTTCTAAAGTTTGTAATTTCCACTCTAACATTTTAAACTTGATTTGCCCTAACTGAAAATGTATCAACCCCTACATAAATGTCCATTATTTATAATCCACACAATAATGTACATTTCCTGTTGCTGCAGGATTATTTTCCTGCTGTGAGACACTGGTCAAATTAAAATCCTACACCTTGAGTGTGTGAACTGGCAATTTTAGCATCCCTTTCGTTTCATTATGGATTGATTTGAGACTGGTTAAACCAGCAAGCAGACGCTAACATTAGTTAATATTGGTGCACATTTAGAATTTCATAAATACTGATTCTGCAACCAGAAAACACTTTAGCTAGATGTAGAATTCGGTAGTGAAGACTCGCTACAGGTATTAGCTACAGGTTTATAGTTTTTTGGTAAGATTAACTTTTTTGGAGGATGAAAGGGATTTCAGAGGACGATGACGCCTTGGTAACATTTTCAAATGTTAGCACAACACAAACTTATTTTTAGCTATCCCTTGACTGTTTGCGAGTTATCAGATAGATCAGTAGATCAGGGTTTTGTCAAGAAGGGATGCAGCTTTTTTTGCCAGTTACTTTTCGTAGTAGATTTAGGAGAACATACACGGCAGGTTAGGATAAATAAAGTAGCAGGTTAGGATAATTGGGTTAGCATGCTAGTAGATACCCATAGACTTCCAGTCATTGCGCTAATGCTTGTTAGCATTGGCTCACAAAACTACCTATAACTTCCTTCATAGTGGACACAATCACATAACAATGGTATCCACAAGTTCAACTGACTCTGGGGAAGTAGATAAAGGGCATCATTGCCAAAATCTTGAAATATCCCTTTAAATCTTCCTTTTACTTATGAAGTTGAAGAAGTCAATGGAAAAGTGTGTCTTCAGAATTTTGGGCAGCCCCCCCATCTGTCATGTCATCATGTGTGATAGGGAATACGGAGCTTAAGCAAAGCTCTTCCTGTCATCGCTGTTGCTACGGTGAGATAACTGCCGCGTGGCCAGCTGTTGCCAGTACTCAGGGCCAGTACAATGGAGTCCTGTGTTGGTTGGAGAGCATGCGCACACACATGCGCGCGCACACACACACACACACACACACACACACACACACACACACACACACACACACACACACACACACACACACACACACACACACACACACACACACTACACACACACACACACACACACACACACACACACACACACACACACCATGGACACAGCTGTGCTGCACAGCAGAGCTAACACCATTTCATAACAGAAGGAGGGGATGTAAGGGGGCAGTAAGCTAGTAACAGAGATACAAAACGCTACATTAACAGATTTCTTCAATTGCAACGGCCAAAGCAAAGTGAGGGTTGTTATTGCATGTCTAGTTCACTTATGCATGCCTATTTTCTATTCCTAATCTAATGGCAATAACAGGATAATGTTTTAGACCACAGCATTAAGAACGTATTTGCCGATAGTTATGAATGGATGACAAATCGCTGCCAATTCTGATCACACCTAGCAGGACATAAAAAGCGTGGACTGTAACATTTGAATGAAAGGTTAATTTGCTTTTAAAAGCACCACTTAAAACATGTGTTTCTGTTAGAGTACTGGACATCAAGTTCACATGCACATATTTGAAAGGGTTATGAGAGGCCATAGGATCCACTCTAAATGTAAATAAGTGGTGTTTTAAATGGTCATTTACCCATGGTTGATGGAGAATGAGAGATACCCTGTTGGTAATGGGGTCAAGTCCTTCATTAACCCAAACGCTACAGTGATGACTGAAACTGCATCCCAAATGACACCCTATTCTATATATAGAGCACAACTTTTGACCAGGGCCCATAGGGAATAGGGTTCCATTTGGGATGCAGCCAGCCTCATCTCCTCACTCCATTATGTAGAGACAGACAAGTAGTTCTAATTCTGAATGACTTCTTAATAATTGTGAGTGCCTACCAGAGTTGGGGTCAATTCCATTTGAATTCCAGTCAATTCAGGAAGTATACTGAAATTCCAATTCTCTCTCCAATGTTTTTCAATGAGGAAAATGTGGAATTGGGTTTACTTTCTGAATTGACTGGAATTAAAATGGCATTGGACCCAGCCCTGGTGACTACAAGAGACAACACTGCTTTATCTGTTATTCATTCCTCTTGTTTTCCTCTCAGCAAAGTACAAAATAAGGCGAATAACATTATTTTAATGGCCCAGGCTGCGGGTCCGTAGGTAACCGTCCCGTCCCTCCCCCATGGATCCCTTTTCCGAGAGCTGAAGTTTTCAAATCACGTTCTGCGCATGTGTTTCTTTACCTCTTTTTTACACCCAAATGTTTGTGGTCACCCTCCCTTCACATTTCTCACTGTGAATTGTGAATTCTTCAAGTTTTACCGGTGAAATATCCACGTAGCATCTGTATACCAACCATTTGATCTCAATCAGTTTCATGGGGATATGCATTAGATCTTGAGTTATACTGTAACGGAGACGCAGGGAGTCAGGAGGCAGGTGAGTTGAATAGGAACGAACATGGCATGAACACAAAACAGGAGTAGTGTCTAAACATGAAAACAGGAAACAATACTACCTCATGTGTGATACAACAGTGATAGATAAAAGCAGGGACGGACTTGGAGTAAAAAACGGCCCTGGACTTTGATACAGACCGGCCCACCAGAACCAGCCCCCGTATACTCCACCATGGCCACCCTGCTAAAGCACGTACGTACACACACGACCAGCCCCTAATATAACTGCCTAACTACATCACAACCATTGATCATCACTATTACAGTACTACTTCAAAAAGGCTGCCTTTTTGAAGTAGTACTGTAATAGTGATCAACGCTTCACATTGTTATAAAACTTCTACAGAACACACTGAATTTGTCATGATTGAACTACCTCACATCACCTGAAGCCTAGAATGAAAAAGAGATTCTAAAATATCCATAATGCTCACTGACACAGAACTGTCTAACTGCTGCTCAGGGTCAGCTGGCTGGCTTTAAGTCATGGGAGTACACCTTCTAATAAACAATGGTTGAACACCTCTCCAAACATAGAACGTAACGTGTAAGAGAGCAGCACAAGCCATCATGAGTCATGATTCATCTACATCACCTGAAGCCTGGCGTAAAAAAGAGATGCTATAATAACCACAATACTCACTGAGACATAGAACTGTCTAACTGCTGCTCAGGGTCAGCTGGCTGGCTTCACTCTGTCAAAGTACTGGACAGCAATATTACAGACAGGAAAAAGGGACATTAGAAATGTAGAAGTAAAATAATGGTAAGTAAGCAAGTTATAGGAAATATGTCGCAACTACCTGATTGGAGGAGCAATTTTCTCAACAGTTTGTTTTTCTCTTCAACTCTATGGATCCCCATGTCAGTATCCAGGACCATTAGGATGTCCTTCTCAGTAACCATGTCAGTATCCAGGACCATTAGGATGTCCTTCTCAGTAACCATGTCAGTATCCATGACCATTAGGATGTCCTTCTCAGTAACCATGTCAGTATCCAGGGCCATTAGGATGTCCTTCTCAGTAACCATGTCAGTATCCAGGGCCATTAGGATGTCCTTCTCAGTAACCATGTCAGTATCCAGGATCATTAGGATGTCCTTCTCAGTAACCATGTCAGTATCCAGGGTCATTAGGATGTCCTTCTCAGTAACCATGTCAGTATCCAGGATCATTAGGATGTCTTTCTCAGTAACCATGTCAGTATCCAGGGTCATTAGGATGCCCTTCTCGGTGGCCATCAGCATGAAGGCCTCTAGGTGTTCTTGTGAGAGAGTGCTCCTGAGTCTGCTCTTGATATACTTTAAGGTAGAGAAATTTCGCTCACAAGCTACCTGGGTAACTGAGAGGGTGAGTAGGAACTACCTGGGTAACTGAGAGGGTGAGTAGGAACTACCTGGGTAACTGAGAGGGTGAGTAGGAACTACCTGGGTAACTGAGAGGGTGAGTAGGAACTACCTGGGTAACTGAGAGGGTGAGTAAGAACTACCTGGGTAACT
The DNA here is from genome assembly GCF_029448725.1 of Salvelinus fontinalis. NCBI lineage: Eukaryota > Metazoa > Chordata > Actinopteri > Salmoniformes > Salmonidae > Salvelinus > Salvelinus fontinalis. The sequence goes on along the minus strand of NC_074690.1, from coordinate 23,848,137 downwards.
GAGAGGGTGAGTAGGAACTACCTGGGTAACTGAGAGGGTGAGTAGGAACATGTATCCAAGGATATGGTATGCATCAGTCAGCAGCTGGTACATGCTGGACATTCTTTTCAGGATGAGCTGCATTTATTCTTCATTTCCACCTCATCTTCATTTACATCAGGGCCATCCCCCACTGTCCTGGTCATGTATTCTTCATTTACATCAGGGCCATCCCCCACTGTCCTGGTCATGTATTCTTCATTTACATCAGGGCCATCCTCCACTGTCCTGGTCATGTATTCTTCATTTACATCAGGGCCATCCTCCACTGTCCTGGTCATGTATTCTTCATTTACGTCAGGGCCATCCTCCACTGTCCTGGTCATGTATTCTTCATTTACGTCAGGGCCATCCTCCACTGTCCTGGTCATGTTCCTACTATCCTGAACTTTTCAGTCTTTTCTACTGTACAGCGAGGCTCCTCAGCTCACACTGCAAAATGTCAACAGTTGCTTGGCTATCAAATCGAAGCAAACATTTGCTGATCTTTTGAAGGGCTGTCTCTGGAAGACCACTGGATGTTATTTGTGAGAAGTTTCTAGGGCCCAGAAGGGCTAGGTCAGCATATAGAGTGCCATGAGACAGAAATCGCCTGTGGATACTATCTGTGACTGTAACCATCATTTGATTGTGGACTTGAACTTTATAGGCCCTCTCTGCCTCTGTCAAAGCTTCATCGTGAGCCATCTCTCCAGACATGATTTTCTTCTTTCTTGCCCTTTTCTGTGGCAGAGTGGTTTCCACCTCCTCCAGCTCTGTGTCCTCATCCTGTTCTTTGATCTTCTTATTTGCAAACTGAACAAATGTGTCTGTAGCTGCCTTAATGGTGTCAAAGTCTCTTGACATGCCTTTCAGGGTTTCCTGTGTTTCCACAACCATTCAATGGGCAGACAGAATGTCCATCCCACTTGTCTGCAGGTATTTGGACAGTGGTGACGTGTTCTCAAATATCAGAAGAAATAACTGTCAGTATTGTCTCATACTGGAGAAGAGCCTCAGTAAATCCTCTTGCCTTCACCTGAACAGCAGTCTTCATGTTGGCCTGTCCTTGTATGGCTGATAGTGTGAGGAGTACTTCAACATTGAGACCCTGTACTGGTTTTCCAAAGGATCCAAAGACCTTCTTCAAAGCACTATCCTTAGCCCACCAGCGTGTTTCTCTGATTTGAGATAGGCGTCTGTGTTGCGTGTCCTGGCTCTTCTTCTCTCACACATCCATCCATTGGTAGGATTCACGGAGTAACACAGCAATGTTGTCAAGGAGAGCAAACAGTGACCCACTTGTTAAGACAATTTCAGTTGTGTCAGACAACCAGATTAAGGACATGTGCATAGCACCATACATGCACTTGATTGGGGGACTTTGAGGATAACAGAGTAGAGAAGCCCTTATATTTGCCCTGCATATTGGATGCTCCATCCGTAGCATTGCCAATGCACTTGCTCATGTCTAATTTTTGTTTATCCACAACATCTGTCAACAACTGGACAAAGTACTGTTCACTATATGCCTCACACTCCACAACAGCCACAAGCCTCTCTTGTACAACGTCTGCACATATCTCACAATGACAGAACACTGGTCTTGAGTTATGTCCTGAGTTGTGTCGATCTGGACAGAGAACATTCCAGCATGCTCAATTTCACTTGACATGGTCTCTTGGATAATGCTCTGAGTTGTGTGAATGACGGTGTTGACAGTATTTTGAGAGAAGTGTGATTAGAGAACCTCTGCATCTTGTCCCAGACTGATGTAGGTTCTTGCTTTTCTCAATGCATTCGGTGAGATGTTCTTTCAAGCAGACGTCATACTTTCCCAGCAGTATTATCATCTCTAAGAAATGACCATGAACATATTTCCAATCCGTTATTCCACTCATAAAAATGCTGCTGTCAATAGGCTTCGCAAATGCCATACAAATTGAACAGTATAACGCATGGCTTTCTTCATTGTATGACAGCCATTTCCGATTGGTGCCGTCTTTAAAACAGAAAACCCTCTGTACCACAGAGTTTTTTGATTCCTGCATAGGGTGGAAACAAAAAAATGTTTTTATGTCATCTGACTTGGGTCTCTTGAAATAATCAAAAGTTGGTCTGGCATCCTGGCCTTCCCTGACTCTCTCTTCCACTGAAACTGGACTGGGCCTGTCATCAACAGCCATGTTCACTTCCACTGAAACTGGACTGGACCTATCATCAACCTGGATATGAATAAAATAATATATAAATTAACTAATAAAGGCCTAATTTTGAAAACCTACAAAACACAGCTGCAGCCCCACTATTTCATATCAAGTGAATGAATGACAAGACAACACGTTTTGTTGTGTGGCTTTACTTGCCGTTCACACCAGACTGTTGGCATGATGATGAGTTTCAATGCATTGTCTAGTAAGAGGCAAAGTGGTAGGAAACGTGGCGATGAGGATCATTGCTAGCAAATCACTGTAGCCATATTCTCCCGCACAAAATATGAATTTGAGAGGCAAAGGACTTGATTGGTTTTACAATATGTATACTATTTGCAACCACTGGCTGTATAGACATGAAATAAAATTAGCTAATTAACATTTGTATATGTCTAATGCAATTTAGCGTTTAGAACGACAAGGCAAAAGCAATAAGAATCAAATGAAAATGCTTATTTTAGTTTAGTAAAATTATACGACATTAAGTCACTGATACTCATGTGATTGCCATTTCCCACAAAATCCCCACAGGATGCTGAAATCTAGGCATTCAGAGCTTTGCTAGGCGTCAAATTTGAGTTTTTTCGCTAGCCGGTTTGAACACCCAGTAACTGTACATCTTTACCTCAATTCTTTCTTTATGGTACATTTACACAGCAGTAGTGACCAATAGTATTTGCATTTCACTCATAAATTCTGTTATAACATGTTGTATTTGTAACACATTTAGGCACATATCTACCGCTGTGGCTGCACTATTTTTGGCTTTGCTGTCCTCTCCGTCTACTCTTTTACCCGCCAACCGGGTTGTCGTCCTCTTGCCGGTCTAGCACGTCGATGTTAGCGTCGGTTGGCACTGGTACTAGTACTACTACTACCGAATAAGTTGGTTCGTTTTTTACATTTACTAGCATTTTAGTAAAGACTTTTGATTCTTTTGTCTCTTAACTTTTCAGTCCCACCCTTAGGTTTTTTACTCTGCTTTCCCATTTTCTATTGTAGCTAGTTTTCGAGCTGTCACTGCCAGTGTCAATGTGTGTGTGAGCGAGACAAAGGGGGCGGGGCTAAGGGTCGCATAGACGTTCGTTTGGAACAGACCAACAGGCCTGGGGGAAAGGGGGGGTTGGTCCGTGTCGCTCAACCTTCTGCCAACTTTTTTATTAGTAGTAAAAAATGTATAAGGCAGGCAGCCCACCAGCCCAGAGGTTGACCAGCCCACCAGGAATTCTCCCGATACTCCCGTTGGACAGTCCGCTACTGGATAAAGGGGAAGTAATCAGGGAGTGATGAAGTCCAGGAGTGCATCATGATGGGGAGCAGGTGTGCGTAATGATGGTTACCTGGTGTACGTAATGATGGGTTGTCAGGACCCGTGGTTAGTAGACCGGCGAGGTTGAACGCCGGAGTGGGGGAGTGGGAGTAGACGTGACATTTACAGTGTTGTTTTGAATTATGCACACTGAGCGATTTGTAGAGCAGATGATGTAAGCAAACTGTAGCATAGCCTACCTGTGTTTAGTTTCAATCAAAACACATACAGTATTTGGCCACATGAGAGAAAAATGCGACCATTCGCACAATCATCTTAAAATCTCATAAAAAATGTGGTTGTATTTTGTGTCTTACAGTAATTTTATACTATGCTATTAAATGTGGTTCTGTTATGTAGAATACTATCATTATGTGATCTTGTAGACATTGATTCAACTTTGATCTAACTTTATGAATCGAGCACCATTTGCCAGAGTAGCCTGTTCTCTATGAGTAGAGCAGAGACGTAAAGTAGAGAATCCTACACATGCTCAGAAGCTTTGGGACCTTTAGCTATTGGGAAGAGGGGTCCAGAAAGTCAGATCCGCAACCACTCGATGTTTTAATAAATGTAACCTACTGTTCAAACTGAGTATAAAAAACAGAGAGAACTTGATTAAATCATTCTGACCTGGAACTTCACATTTCATTCTCGTCTAGGATGTGGACTACTAGCATCAGGCCTTCAAGATGGAAATTATGATTGCCATCCCTGATAAGCCTCTAGTCTACAGTAGATAAATAGTGCAGAAAAAGCAGCCGGCCGCGACCGGGATGTCCGTGGGGCGACGCACAATTGGCATAGCGTCGTCCGGGTTAGGGAGGGTTTGGCCGGTAGGGATATCCTTGTCTCATCGCGCTCCAGCGACTCCTGTGGCGGCCCGGGCGCAGTGCGCGCTAACCAAGGGGGCCAGGTACACGGTGTTTCCTCCGACACATTGGTGCGGCTGGCTTCCGGGTTGGAGGCGCGCTGTGTTAAGAAGCAGTGCGGCTTGGTTGGGTTGTGTTTCGGAGGACGCATGGCTCTTGGCCTTCGTCTCTCCCGAGCCCGTACGGGAGTTGTAGCGATGAGACAAGATAGTAAATACTAGCGATTGGATACCACGAAAATTGGGGAGAAAATAGGGATGAAATAAAAAAAATAAAAATAAAAATTGTGCAGAAAATAGTGATTTAATATAGTGTTCCTATTCTGAAAAACTATATAGATTGTATAGGTTCAGCCTTCATCCACATTGGGTCACATGTCCCTCCCACAGTGGAAGTGTATCAGGGAGGTGAAAGGAATAGCAAGGAGAGGAGAAAAGAGGTGAAACTAGGGGAGGGGAGAGGAGATGGGAAGACAGAAAAATAGGAGAAAAGGGAGGACTCTGAGAGAAGGGAGGAGAGGAGAAGAGGGAGAGGAAAGGAAAAGGAATGGAAGGCAGCAAGGAGGAGAGGAGATGGCATGCTGTGTTCTGCTACCTTACTGCTCTCTGCTGTTCCTCTCCCCATCCCCATGTAGTGTTCATTCTGCAAGCACAGTCAGGGGGAGATGAGCTGCTACGAGGCACAGTGGCCCCCAGTTGAAACGACAAATTCTGTGGGCCTCCCTCTCAGTAGGGGTCTCTGCATCATGCGGCTCCCGACAGGCTCAGCATGGCCTGGAGCTAACACACACACACACTACAGCGGCAGCCTGACAGGAACAAGCTGATGTCTGTGTCAAGGCCCTGTCTCCCTCTCTTCCCTCTCTTCCTCCCCTGCTCATCAGTATGACTAATGGAGTCCTTGCAGGAGAGAGAGAGAGAGAGAGAGAGAGAGAGAGAGCGATAGAGCGAGAGACAAAATACCACAGCGTGCAATCACAGCAGCAAGATGTGTGGTCCGTTGCCATGAGAAAAGGGCAACCAGTGGAGCACAAACAACATTGTGTAAATAGCACCAATATTTATCTGTTTATTTATCTTCCCCTACTATTTGTACTAAAACTATTTTCAATTTGCTTAAACACAGTACATACACTGAGTGCACAAAACATTAGGAACAGCTTCCTAATATTGAGTTGAACCCCCTTTTGCCCTCAGAACAGCCTCACAAGGTGCCAAAAGCGTTCCACAGGGATGCTAGCCGATGTTGACTCCAATGCTTCCCACAGTTGTGTCAAGTTGGCTTCATGTCCTTTGGGTGGTGGACATAAAAGCCAGAGTAATTTTTTTTTCAACAGGCCCCTCCGTCACGACGTCCCCTGAATTCCCTTTTGCTAGCCTGCTAGCCACGGCCCTCTAGTTGTCGAGAGCATATTGGACTGTTAGCTGAAGAGATCCATCGGACAATTTCTTGGGCCACTACCAGGATGCCTGGTTACTCTTTAAAGGGCCTTCCTCAACATCTTAAATATGCATGCCCCATTCATAAAATTTAGAACTAGGAACAGATATAGCCCTTGGTTCACTCCAGACCTGACTGCCCTTGACCAGCACAAAAACATCCTGTGGTGTACTGCATTAGCATCGAATAGCCCCCGTGATATGCAACTTTTCAGGGAAGTTAGGAACCAATATACACAGGCAGTTAGGAAAGCTAAGGCTAGCTTTTTCAAGCCGAAATTTGCATCCTGTAGCATAAACTAAAAAAAGTTCTGGGACACTGTAAAGTCCATGGAGAATAAGAGCACCTCCTCCCAGCTACCCACTGAACTGAGGCTAGGAAACAATGTCACCACCGATAAATCCACTATAATTGAGAATTTCAATAAACATTTTTCTACAGCTGGCCATGATTTCCACCTGGCTACCCCTACCCCGGTCAACAGCCATGCACCCCCCACAGCAACTCGCCCAAGCCTTCCCCTTTCTCCTTCACCCAAATCCAGTTAGCTGATGTTCTGAAGGAGCTGCAAAATCTGGACCCCTACAAATCAGTCGGGCTAGACAATCTGGACCCTCTCTTTCTAAAATTATCTGCCGAAATTGTTGCAACCCCTATTACTAGCCTGTTCAACCTCTCTTTCGTATCGTCTGAGATTCCCAAAGATTGGAAAGCTGCCGCGGTCATCACCCTCTTCAAAGGGGGAGACACTCTAGACCCAAACTGCTACAGACCTATATCTATCCTACCCTGCCTTTCTAAGGTCTTCGAAAGCCAAGTTAAAAAACAGATTACTGACCATTTCGAATCCCACCGTACCTTCTCCGCTATGCAATCTGGTTTCAGAGCTGGTCATGGGTGCACCTCAGCCACGCTCAAGGTCCTAAACAATATCATAACCACCATCGATAAGAGACATTACTGCCATATTCATCGACCTGGCCAAGGCTTTCGATTCTGTCAACCACCACATTCTTATCGCAGATTCAACAGCCTTGGTTTCTCAAATGGGTGCCACAGGGTTCAATTCTCGGGCCAACTCTCTTCTCTGTATACATCAATGATATCGCTCTTGCTGCTGGTGATTCTCTGATCCACCTCTAAGCAGACGACACCATTCTGTATACCTCTGGCCCTTCTTTGAACACTGTGTTAACTAACCTCCAGACGAGCTTCAATGCCACACAACTCTCCTTCCGTGGCCTCCAACTGCTCTTAAATGCAAGTAAAACTTAATGCATGCTCTTCAACCGATCCCTGCCCCCCCACCCAGCATCACTACTCTGGTTCTGACTTAGAATATGTGGACAACTACAAATACCTAGGTGACTGGTTAGATTGTAAACTCTCCTTCCAGACTCACATTAAACATCTCCAATCCAAAATTAAATCTAGAATCGGCTTCCTATTTCGCAACAAAGCATCCTTCACTCATGCTGCCAAACATACCCTCGTAAAACTGACCATCCTACCGATCCTCGATTTCGGCGATGTCATTTACAAAATAGCCTCCAACACTCCAACACTCAACTGGATGCAGTCTATCACAGTGCCATCCGTTTTGTCAACTTAGCCCCTTATAATACCCACCACTGCGACCTGTATGCTCTCGTTGGCTCGCTTCATACTCGTCGCCAAACCCACTGGCTCCAGGTAATCTACAAGTCTTTGCTAGGTAAAGCCCCGCCTTATCTCAGCTCACTGGCCACCATAGCAGCACCCACCCGTAGCACGCGTTCCAGAAGGTATATTTCACTGGTCACCCCCAAAGCCAATTCCTCCTTTAGCAGCCTCTCCTTCCAGTTCTCTGCTGCCAATGACTGGAACGAACTGCAAAAATCACTGAAGCTGGAGACTCATATCTCCCTCACTAACTTTAAGCACCAGCTGTCAGAGCAGCTCACAGATCACTGCACCTGTACATAGCCCATCTGTAAATAGCCCATCCAACTACCTCATCCCCATACTTGTATTTATTTATTTATCTTGCTCCTTTTGCACCCCAGTATCTCTACTTGCACATTCATCTTTTGCACATCTATCACTCCAGTGTTTAATTGCTATATTATAATTACTTCGCCACCATGGCCTATCTATTGCCTACCTTATCTTACCTTATTTGCACACACTGTAAATATACTTTTTTCTACTGTATTATTGAATATATGTTTGTTTATTCCATGTGTAACTCTGTGTTGCTGCTTTGCTTTATCTTGGCCAGGTCGCAGTTGTAAATGAGAACTTATTCTCAACTAGCCGACCTGGTTAAATAAAGGTGAAATAAAATACGTAAAAATAAATGATTGATACACAGGGGAAACTGTTAAGCATAAAAAAACAGCACCGTTGCAGTTCTTGTCACACTCAAACCAGTGCACCTGGCACCTACTACAATACCCCATTCAAAGGCACTTAAATATTTTGTCTTGGCAATTTACCCTCTGAATGGTACACATATTTCAATTGTCTCAAGGCTTAAAAATCCTTCTTTAACCTGTCTCCTCCCCTTTATCTACATTGATTGAAGTGACATGCATAAGGGATCACAGCTTTCCAAGAGTGTGCCAAGCTCAAGAAAAAGGGTGGCTACTTGAAGAATCTAAAATATATTTTTTGGACACTTTTTGGGATACTACATGATTCAATATGTGCTATACAATGTATAAAAAATAAAGAAAAACCCTTGAATGAGTAGGTGTTCTGAAACTTTTGACCGGTAGTGTGTGTGTGTGTGTGTGTGTGTGTGTGTGTGTGTGTGTGTGTGTGTGTGTGTGTGTGTGTGTGTGTGTGTGTATATATATATAGAGAGAGCGAGAGCGAAAGAGAGAGAGAGATGAAGATTTAGAGAGAGAGATGGAGAGAGATGGAGATATAGAGAGATATATAGAGAGAGATGGAGACATATAGAGAGAGATGGAGATAGAGGGGAGCAGAGAGAGGGAGAGACAGAGAATATGAGACCAACAGAAACAAAAACAGAGGAAGGGGGGCAGAGAGAAAGAGAGAGAAAAGCCTCCCAGCCTTCCACAGTGGCAGAGAGAGAGGTAGGGTGATGAGGGGCAATAGTGAGGGGCCCATACAGGCTTGTGTACATAGAAGATGGGTGAGGCAGACACTGAGTAAACACCCCCGCCCCTCCCCTCCCTCCTCTTCCCTTCCCCCCTGAAGAGGACAGGGCAGGGCTGTTTACCACACAGATAAAACTTGTGTTCGTGTGTGTGTGTGTGTGTGTGTGTGTGTGTGTGTGTGTGTGTGTGTGTGTGTGTGTGGGGGGGGGGGGGGGGGGGGGGGGAATGCTGAGAGGGGAATGCCAATTAACATTGACTCGATGCTTTCACACAGACCTGCTTTGAGTTGTGTGGACTTGAACCTGAAGAGGTAAGCCAGAGCAATGTTTTTGCCACTATTTCAGACTAAAGCATGCACAATCTGTGTCTAAATTGTCACAAGGCTTAAAAAGGGAAGAGGGTCCCATTTGGGATGCAACCATAATTTCCTATTAGTGCTCTTACAGACCATGTCTGATTCTCACTCAGCAGCTCTGTCAACCCAACTGCTCAGCTCCTATCTGTCTGTCTGTCTGCCTGTCTATTTGCCTTTAGACAATGTGTTGTTTAAACCGGCTTCATCTGAATAGAATGGAGAACCTACCTCCGCTCCAGAGAGGGGATTGAGAAACTGAGATGGTCTGGATTAGTGCAGTGTGATGTATGCAGATTGTCTCCGGTGGGGTCTGGCTCCCACTTGTAATCTCCCCTGTCTGACAACGTGAAACTGTAGCTCAGCCCTCCATCTTTTTTAATCAGCAAATGGACAAATAATCCCCAATTTGCTTCTTCTCCTCCTGGACTAGGCTCCACCCTGAGCCATCTGGGCCTTTCAATGCAAATGGTGCCTAAACAGATGTGATTTGGCAAACAGAAAGAAGACCCATGTGTGGCTGCTGTTAAGTTATTGCAAAGGTGCAAAACACACACAACTCCTCAGACTGATTGGATTGTGAATGTGACCCACCACGTTGCCACATAATTGATTGGTTTACTCCAGACCTGTTTTAGGGGTGAAATAGACAGTATTATCTTCGGCTAATGGAAAAGCTAGAGCATGGTCAGTGGTAAAGCTGTGGACCACAGGGTTTGAGATTTTTCGGTTTGAAAATAGAAGTAGCCATCAATTTCATAAAAACTACTGCTTTCCACTAATACATCTCAACAACAGACTTCAGGAATCATTATACCTGTTTTCTCTGAAACACATGCCTGTCTGGCTGCAACTCAAAAACTCCTTCAAGCTCAAAACAAAAATAAGTGAGTGTACAAAACATTAAGAACACCTGCTCTTTCCATGACATCGACTGACCAGGTGAATCCAGTTGAAAGCTATGATCCCTTATTGATGTCACTTGTTCAATCCACTTCAATCAGTGTAGATGAAAGGGAAGAGACAGGTCAAATAATGATTTTTAAGCCTTGAGACAAATGAGACATGAATTTTGTATGTGTGCCATTCAGAGGGTGAAATATTTAAGTGCCTTTGAACAGGATATGATAGTAGGTGCCAGGTGCAGCGGTTTGTGTAAGGAAGTGCAACACTGCTGGGTTTTTCACGCTCAACAGTTTCCCGTATGTATCAATAATGGTCCACCACCCAAAGGACACCCAGCCAACTTCACACAACTGTGGAGAGCATTGGAGTCAACATGAGCCAGCATCCCTGTGGAACGCTTTTGTGGAACACCCTTGTAGAGTCCATGCCCTGACGAATTGAGGCTGTTCTGAGGGCAAAAGGTGGTGTTCCTAATGTTTGGTACAACAAGAAACAATAAGAGTGAGCTGCACTAATAATGTGTATTTTGCTGATGCATGTTTCATACAGCAGCTAGTTTGTTTTGCAGCTGGTGCACCTTTAGCCAAAATAAATGCCCCATGGGACGCGCATGCTGAGCAGTATCGACAGTGTTTCATGTAGAATGAATCCCCCAGAGTTTTATCTGTCTGTGTTTCTGTCTAAAATGGCACCCTATACCCTTTGTAGTGCACTACTTTTGACCAGAGCCTTATGGGTAGTGAACTATAAAGGCAGTAGAATGTCATTTGAGATGCAACCTGTCTCTCACTGACTGCAGCTCCATCTCCCTAACACTGTCTCTTGGTCCCTGGACACTGAAGTACTGATGTACTTCACACAGGTAGGAGAGGAGGCCTGTTGCTGCTGGTCCTGATCTGCTTCATACAGATGGGATGGGGGATTGAATTATCATTTCATTTTGGAGGGTTGGGGGATTCTTTCTCTCTTCTCTCCCTTCTCCTCGTACTGCCTCTTCCCATCTCTCTTTCACTCCCTCTCTCCTTCCCTCATTCTTTTCTGCCCACTCTCTTTCTTTCTCCTTCCCCCACTCCCCACATCCTTCATCCCACTCCCTTCTCCTCTCATACCCTATCTCCCCCCATTTTTCTCTCACCATTCCCACTCCCCTCTCCACCTCTCTCTCTCCCTCCCTCATTCCCTCCCTCCTCCCCTTGAGAGGCTGTTCCTCTGCTTTGTGCTGCTGTTCAGGGTCAGTGACATCACGGTGGGAGGCTTCAGTCTGAGTGTACCTGGCGGCTGGAGATGTTATTGGTTTCCCCTGACCTTTAAGACGTCCTGGCTACACTCCAAATGACAGCCTATTTCCTACATAGAGCATTACTTTTGACTAGGGCCCAAAAGTAGTGCACTGTGTAGAGAATAGGGTGGCATTTGGGAAGGAAACCTTCTCTCAGCAGCCCACCTCAGCCTCGGCTAGGCAAAGCCGTGAAAAGACTCTTCTCTCCGCGGCTCCTCACACACTGCAACTGAATTGAGACCGTAAGGAGAGTCCTTAACCTTACGGCTAATTAATTAATGCATTTTAAAAACGATGCAGTAAGGTCTTCTACCATTTGGCTGGCTGACTGGCTGCTGTTACAGCTGTCTTTCAAGAGGGCTGGCTTAGCCTACTACTCCAAATATCCAACAACAGTGGGTGGCCAGAGCTCAGTTTTTATACAAAACAAGAAACATTTGCCAGTAGGAATTATTCAAGCAACGTACAGAGTTTGTGACTCACGGTCTCATGTTTTTTATAATTTTTTGTGTGTGTTTGATAACTCATAGAATCTCTTGCGAATATACTTTACATAAACAAAAGTATGTGGACACCTGCTCGTCAAACATCTCATTGTAAGGGCTGTCTCTCTCCTCATCCTCGGACGAGGAGAGGAGAGAAGGATCATCAGACCAAAATGCAGCTTTCGGGAAATAAGCCATCTTTTTATTTACAACGACGATGGCAACACGAAAAACAAACACTTTTACAAAATTACAAAACAAGAAAACGACGTAGACGAAAACCTATACATGAACTTACATAACTAAACGTAAAACTCACGGACAGGAACAGACTACATCAAAAACGAACGAACAACCGAACAGTCCCGTATGGTGCAAAACATAACACAGATACGGAAGACAATCACCCACAAACAAACAGTGAGAACACCCTACCTAAATATGACTCTTAATTAGAGGAAAACGCAAAACACCTGCCTCTAATTAAGAGCCATACCAGGCAACCAAAACCAACATAGAAACAGATAACATAGACTGCCCACCCAAAACACACGCCCTGACCATAAACACATACAAAAACAACAGAAAACAGGTCAGGACCGTTACACTCATTCCAAAATCATGGGCATTAACATGGAGTTGGTCCGCCCTTGGCTGCAATAACAGCCTCCACCCTTCTGGGAAGGCTTTCCACTAGATTTTGTAACATTGCTGCGGGGACTTGCTTCCATTCAGCCACAATATTAGGCCTGGCTCGAAGTCGGCGTCCAATTCCTCCCAAAGGTGTTCGATGGGGTTGAAGTCAGGGCTCTGTGCAGACCAGTCAAGTTCTTCCACACCGATGTCATGATATACTGTAGCGTTAAGATTTCCCTTCATTGGAATTAAGGGGTCTACCCCGAACCACGAAAAACAGCCCCATTATTCCTCCTCCACCAAACTTTGGAGTTGGCACTATGCATTCGGGCAGGTAGCGTTCTCCTGGAATCTGCCAAACCCAGATTTGTCCGTCAGACTGCCAGATGGTGAAGTGTGATTCATCACTCCAGAGAACGCGTTTCCACTGCTCCAGAGTCTAATGGCGGCGAGCTTTACACCACTCCAGCCAACGCTTGGCATTCCGCATGGTGATCTTAGGCTTGTGTGTGGCTGCTTATTGTGCCGACGTTGCTTCCAGAGTTCGGATCTCAGTCGGCAGTCCAGTTCTGTGAGCTTATGTGGCTTACTACTTTGCGGTTGAGGCGTTGTTGCTCCTAGACGTTTCCACTTCACAATAACAGCACTTACACTTGACTGGGGCAGCTCTAGCAGGAAGAGTTGACCTACTCTTCAGTGAGGCCATTCTACTGCCAATGTTTGTCTATTGAGATTGCATGGCTCTGTGCTAGATTTTATACACCTGTCAGCAACGGGTGTGGCTGGACTAGCCAAATCCACTAATTTGAAGGGGTGTCCACATACTTTTGTATATAGTGTATGTGGTTCATAGAGATAGACAGAGGACTCATCTTTGTATCTGTGCCATTATAGCATCTGTGACAGCATGGGCAATGCCATTGAGGCTTTCTCCACTTCGAAATAGTACATTTTCTTCTTCACGATTGGCTGATCTCACCTGATAACCCTGGTGGAACATGACTCCAACAGGGTCACCAGGAGAGATCAGCCAATGAAGTTGGAAGTCCCACACAGTTGACTATATTAAAATGGTAGACGCCCTCAATGGCGTTGCCCATGCTAATATGGCCTTTTGGTCACTAGAGCCTTCTATCATTCTCTATGATCTAGTTCCTTGACCAATGGAGTGGCAGAAATGCAGTAATAATTTAGTCGACTAAAATATTAGTCAAAAACCTATTTTTCAGTGGCAATTGAAACTGACAAAAAAAACTATTACTAAATGAAAATGAGACAAGACTAAATTATCTCTGTGGCTAAAATCTGACTACTAAGGGTACTGGACAAGAGATTGAGACCTTTTCAGTGAATCACAATTAATATTAGCAGCACAGATGCGCAGCACAGTTCTGTTCAGCAGCAGCAGCACACACAGCCTACAACAGCTGGTGAGCTGGGGGAGCAAGTGATGTGAGTGTGCAGACAGACATCTCGAATCCCACCATACCTTCTCCGCTATGCAATCTGGTTTCAGAGCTGGTCATGGGTGCACTTCAGCCACGCTCAAGGTCATAAACGATATCTTAACCGCTATCGATAGGAAACAGTACTGTGGAGCCATATTCATTGACCTGGCCAAGGCTTTTAACTCTGTCAATCACCACATCCTCATCGGCAGACTCGACAGCCTTGGTTTCTCTAATGATTGCCTCGCCTGGTTCACCAACTACTTCTCTGATCGAGTTCAGTGTGTCAAATCGGAGGGTCTGTTGTCCGGACCTCTGGCAGTCTCTATGGGGGTGCCACAGGGTTCAATTCTTGGACCGACTCTCTTCTCTGTATACATCAATGATGTCGCTCTTGCTGCTGGTGACTCTCTGATCCACCTCTACGCAGACGACACTATTCTGTATACTTCTGGCCCTTCTTTTGACACTGTGTTAACAACCCTCCAGGGTTGTTCAATGCCATACAACTCTCCTTCCGTGGCCTCCAATTGCTCTTAAATACAAGTAAAACTAAATGCATGCTCTTCAACCGATCGCTGCCTGCACCTGCCCGCCTGTCCAACATCACTACTCTGGACGGCTCTGACTTAGAATATGTGGACAACTACAAATACCTAGGTGTCTGGTTAGATTGTAAACTCCCCTTCCAGACTCACATCAAGCATCTCCAATCCAAAGTTAAATCTAGAATCGGCTTCCTATTCCGCAACAAAGCATCCTTCACTCATGCTGCCAAACATACCCTTGTAAAACTGACCATCCTACCAATCCTCGACTTTGGTGATGTCATTTACAAAATAGCCTCCAAAACCCTACTCAATAAATTGGATGCAGTCTATCACAGTGCCATCCGTTTTGTCACCAAAGACCCATATACTACCCACCACTGCGACCTGTACGCTCTCGTTGTCTGGCCCTCGCTTGACACTCGTCGCCAAACCCACTGGCTCCAGGTCATCTACAAGACCCTGCTAGGTAAAGTCCCCCCTTATCTCAGCACGGGTTCCAGCAGGTATATCTCTCTGGTCACCCCCAAAACCAATTCTTCCTTTGGCCGCCTCTCCTTCCAGTTCTCTGCTGCCAATGACTGGAACGAACTACAAAAATCTCTGAAACTGGAAACACTTATCTCCCTCACTAGCTTTAAGCACCAGCTGTCAGAGCAGCTCATAGATTACTGCACCTGTACATAGCCCATCTATAATTTAGCCCAAACAACTACCTCTTTACCTACTGTATTTATTTATTTTGCTCCTTTGCACCCCATTATTTCTATCTCTACTTTGCACCTTCTTCCACTGCAAACCAACCATTCCAGTGTTTTTTTTACTTGCTATATTGTATTTACTTCGCCACCATGGCCTTTTTTATATTTTTATTTATTAATATATTTTATTTGCCTTCACCTCCCTTCTCACCTCACTTGCTCACATTGTATATAGACCTATTTTTCACTGTATTATTGACTGTATGTTTGTTCTACTCCATGTGTAACTATGTGTTGTTTTATGTGTCGAACTGCTTTGGCCAGGTCGCAATTGTAAATGAGAACGTGTTCTCAATTTGCCTACCTGGTTAAATAAAAGTGAAATACATAAATAAATAAATAAAAGGCAGGCAGACAGGCTCCGCCTCCGATTATACACATCGCACAGGTCGACTCTCTTGCTTCTTTGTAGCTAACCAGTGACAACCAGCCTTTCATTTAGCTACCTTTTGCCTAGTTAAGAAACACAAGCTGATTTACAATAGCAGCATTTTGTTTAATACTAAACCAACAGTCTAGCTATGTTTTTCTCTACCTTGAGGATAGAAAAGTAGGCTGTCTTTGAATTTGTAGTCTCGCTCAACCCTTCCACTTTCCCCACTGCATTTACTAGCCAGGTTCTGTAGCCAACATAGCCAAATAAGTCTCCCTATGTTCCTCAGAAAAAAATGTATGTTTCTAGCTCCTACCATTGAAAAGATATGAGCCATAATATCGGCACTACGTTTTTTTGGCAGGCTGCATTTTACATTAAAAAACTGGGCTACTTGCAGACCGGATCGTTAACCATTTGTTTGGGCTACACCTTGTTCATTATGTTACCTCATTAGCTTTCTATAGCTGACAACCTGGGGCACATTCAGTAGGATGTAACATTTTGCAACATTCAGATAAAAATATGCTGTGAAGAACAAACTTGCCTCTCTGACATGTTGAATAAGGAATAATGTAGGCTCTATTCATGGAATTTCTTTCTGCAACGTTCGACAATGTTTTGCAACTGAACGTGGACCTGGTAACACTACCAGTAGCCTATATGCAAACATTTGGTGGCACAGAAAGAAAGGGAAAGAGATAGCAAACAATTTATTGACTAAATTCCTCTTGCCACTACACTATATTTACCCATTTACCCATCTAACCATCTACTGGGTAAATGCAGTTGAAGTCGGAAGTTTACATACACCTTAACCAAAAACATTTAAACTCAGTTTTTCACAATTCCTGATATTTAATCCTAGTAAAATTCCCTGTCTTCGGTCAGTTAGGATAGCCACTTTATTTTAAGAATGTGAAATGTCAGAATAATAGTAGAGAGAATGATTTATTTCAGCTTTTATTTCTTTCATCACATTTACATACACTCAATTCGTATTTGGTAGCATTGCCTTTAAATTGTTTAACTTGGGTCAAACATTTCGGGTAGCCTTCCACAAGCTTCCCACAATAAGTTGGGTGAATTTTGGCCCATTCCTCCTGACAGAGCTGGTGTAACTGAATCAGGTTTGTAGGCCTCCTTGCTTTCACACTCTTCTTCAGTTCTGCCCACACATTTTCTATAGGATTGAGGTCAGGGCTTTGTGATGGCCACTCCAATACCTTGACTATGTTGTCCTTAAGCCATTTTGCAACAACTTTGGAAGTATGCTTGGGGTCATTGTCCATTTAGAAGACCCATTTGCGACCAAGCTTTAACATCCTGACGGATGTCTTGATATGTTGATTCAATATATCCCCATAATTTTCCTACCTCATGATGCCATCTATTTTGTGAAGTGCACCAGTCCCTCTTGCAGCAAAGCACCCCCACAACATGATGCTGCCACCCCCGTACTTCACGGTTGGGATGGTGTTCTTCGGCTTGCAAACATCCCCCTTTTTCCTCCAAACATAACGATGGTCATTATGGCCAAACATTTCTATTTTTGTTTCATCAGACCAGAGGACATTTCTCCAAAACGTACGATCTTTGTCCCCATGTGCAGTTGCAAACCGTAGTGTTTTTTTAATGGCGGCTTCACAAGGTCCTTTGCTGTTGTTCTGGGATTGATTTGCACTTTCGCCACAAAGTACGTTCATCTCTAGGAGACAGAACATGTCTCCTTCCTGAGCCGTCATACGGCTCAGGAACCCCCACCTGTGGACGTCGGGCCCTCATACCACCCTCATGGAGTCTGTTTCTGACCGTTTGAGCAGACACATGCACATTTGTGGCCTGCTGGAGGTCATTTTGCAGGGCTCTGGCAGTGCTCCTCCTTGCACAAAGGCGAAGGTAGCGGTCCTGCTGCTGGGTTGTTGCCCTCCTACGGCTTCCTCCAAGTCTCCTGATGTACTGGCCTGTCTCCTGGTAGCGCCTCCATGCTCTGGACACTACGCTGACAGACACAGCAGACCTTCTTGCCACAGCTCGCATTGATGTGCCATCCTGGATGAGCTGCACTACCTGAGCCACTTGTGTGGGTTGTAGACTCCGTCTCATGCTACCACTAGAGTGAGAGCACCGCCAGCATTCAAAAGTGACCAAAACATCAGCCAGGAAGCATAGGAACTGAGAAGTGGTCTGTGGTCACCACCTGCAGAATCACTCCTTTATTGGGGGTGTCTTGCTAATTGCTTATAATTTCCACCTTTTGTCTATTCCATTTGCACAACAGCATGTGAAATTTATTGTCAATCAGTGTTGCTTCCTAAGTGGACAGTTTGATTTCACAGAAGTGTGATTGACTTGGAGTTACATTGTGTTGTTTAAGTGTTCCCTTTATTTTTTTGAGCAGTGTACATCCACAGGTACATCTCCAATTGACTCAAATGACGTCAATTAGCCTATCAGAAGCTTCTAAAGCCATGACATAATTTTATGGAATTTTCCAAGCAGTTTAAAGGCACAGCCAACTTAGTGTATGTAAACTTCTGACCCAGTGGAATTGTGATACAGTGTGAAATAATCTGTCTGTAAACAATTGTTTGGAAAATGACATATGTCATGCACAAAGTAGATGTCCTCGCTGACTTGCCAAAACTATAGTTTGTTTACAAGAAATGTGTGGCGTGGTTGAAAAACGAGTTTAAATGACTCAAACCTAAGTGTATGTAAACTTCTGACTTCAACTGTAGTTTATTTTGAGGTAATGTGGACCCAGTAACTCAGGCTTGAGAAGCTGGACCAGGACTCGAGCACTGGGGCTCGTACTTCAGCCATAGGGACTCTTGACTCGACTTGTGACTCGACCATTGGTGACTCGGACTTGAGCACAGGGGACTTAGTGACTTGACTACATCACTGGGCGAAACAGTCATTAGCTCCCGCTCAAAGTCATTAGCCCCCGTTCTACTTCTGAACATCAATGTGGCTGCGGCGTCTGTGGAACATTGATAACAATGGCAATGAAGCTACCATACTTTGTGGCACCATCTGGTGATTCTACCTCTCTCTCTCTCTGAATGATGGAGGTGCAACCCATACTACTTTGCGGCACTATGTGGTGATTGTTTCTCAATTTAATTCAGTTCAATTTGTCTCTCTCTCTCCCACGGTTTGTTTTGTATGTAATGTGAAATATCTATGCAGGCTGAAATAGGAATGTACATGGCCAGATAATTATTATCTGTTTGTCATATTTTTGCTGTTGGGAAGAGAATAGGATGTTATGCTGAAAAATATGTTGGTAGTACTTGGCTATGTATGTTTGTGCACATGGAAGTGGCAGATCGATTTGATTGGTTTGCAAAGCTAGCTAGCTATAGCTAAATGTCTACGGTTAGCATTCAAAAGATGAATTCAGGACCGGCTTCTAGTTTCAACCACCCAAAGCGAGAGGACTGCAGTGTTGAGATGACAGAGGGTTCCCTAGTAGTGAGGGTGACTTAATTTATACACTGAGATTTTAGCGCCCTTATCAGCATCAGAAGAAGCATCACCATCACCATCAAATCTGCTCCTCCATCGTACCATCCAACTCGGCTTCCAGCAGTATAGAGGCCTTTACCAAGAGCAGGCACCACCCGAAGCTGTATATCTCCAATTTATTAATGTGAAAGCCTGCTCCTCCCAGTCTGGGATGGGATGAGATGGAGAGAGAGCCTGTGGGTGAGTATTAGCAGTTATTTACTGAAAGCACTAATCTCCTGTCTGCTGGGTGGAAACTATGTTGGATCCTGCATCAGGTGCTTCCATAGAGACGCAACAACCCTGGTCACATAACTGTGTGGTCGTCCGCGGCTGGGGTTTTCTCCCTCTGTCACAGGCAGCTGAACTACGGAACGGAAAGTTCTGGCAGCAACGCTCTCCTCTCTAAACACAAGAAGCACAACCTACGGTCCAAAGAAAACTGCCTCTGTGTAACTGAAACCATCAGTCACAATCCCCCGAAGAGCCAGAGAACAAAGTTATACAGAAGTTCCCCACAGTGTGCATTTTACTACCCAATGGAAGAGCATATTTGGTTTTTAAAAAGAGCTATAGAAGACCTACAGTTGAAGTCGGAAGTTTACATACACCTGAGCCAAATACATTTAAACTCAGTTTTTCACAATTCCTGACATTTAATCCTAGTAATAATCCCATGTCTTAGGTCAGTTAGGATCACCACTTTATTTTAAGAATGTGAAATGTCAGAATAATAGTGGAGAGAATTATTTATTTCAGATTTTATTTCTTTCATCACATTCCCAGTGGGTCAGAAGTTTACATACACTCAATTAGTATTTGGTAGCATTACCTTTAAATTGTTTAACTTGGGTCAAACATTTCGGGTAGCCTTCCACAAGCTTCCCACAATAAGTTGGGTGAATTTTGGCCCATTCCTCCATACAGAGCTGGTGTAACTGAGTCAGGTTTGTATGCCTCCTTGCTCGCACACGCTTTTTCAGTTCTGCCCACAAATGTTCTATAGGATTGCGGTGAGGGTTTTGTGATGGCCACTCCAATACCTTGACTTTGTTGTCCTTAAGCGATTTGCCACAACTTTGGAAGTATGCTTGGGGTCATTGTACATTTGGAAGACCTATTTGCGACCAAGCTTTATCTTCCTGACTGATGTCTTGAGATGTTGCTTCAATATATCCACATAATTTTCTTTCCTCATGATGCCATCTATTTTGTGAAGTGCACCAGTCTCTCCTGCAGCATAGCACCCCCACAACATGATGCTGCCACCTCCCGTGCTTCACGGTTGTGATGGTGTACTTCTACTACTAACGATGGTCATTATGGCCAAACATTTCTATTTTTGTTTCATCAGACCAGAGGACATTTCTCCAAAAAGTATGATCTTTGTCCCCATGTGCAGTTGCAAACCGTAGTCTGGCTTTTTTATGGCGGTTTTGGAGCAGTGGCTTCTTCCTTGCTTAGCAACCTCTCAGGTGATGTCGCTATAGGACTCGTTTTTACTGTGGATATGGATACTTTTGTACCGGTTTCCTCCAGCATCTTCACAAGGTCCTTTGCTGTTGTTCTGGGATTGATTTGCACTTTTCGCAGCAAAGTATGTTCATCTCTAGGAGACAGAACGCATCTCCTTCCTGAGCGGTATGACGGCTGTGTGGTCCCATGGTGTTTAGGTCTTGGCTGATTTCTTTTGATTTGACCATGATGTCAAGCAAAGAGGCACTGCGTTTGAAGGTAGGCCTTGAAATACATCCACAGGTACACCTCCAATTGACTCAAATGATGTCAATTAGCCTATCAGAAGCTTCTAAACCCATGGCATAATTTTCTGTCATTTTCCAAGCTGTTTAAAGGTACAGTCAACTTATTGTATGTAAACTTCTGACCCACTGGAATTGTGATACAGTGAGTTATAAGTGAAAAAATATGTCTGTAAACAGTTTTTGGAAAAATTACTTGTGTCATGCACAAAGAAGATGTCCCAAACGACTTGCCAAAACTATAGTTTGTGGTGGAAAAATTTGTTTTAATGACTCCAACCTAAGTGTATGGAAACTTCCGACTTCAACTGCATATTTCATTGTTATTAATAACTGAAATTAGTGTCAATTCAGTTTCATTCAGCTGTTTTCTAGACAACGTACATTTATTCAATGTTGACAAAAGAAAGGAAGAGCACATGGACATCTACAGTGCCTTCGGAAGGTATTCAGACCTCTAAACTTTTTCCATATCTTGTTTTTGTTACAGCCTTATTCTAAAATGGATTTAAAAAAATATAATCCTCTGAAATCTACACACAATACCCCATAATGACAAAGCAAAAACAGATTTTTAGAAATGTTTGCAAATGTATATAAAACAAACAGAAATAGCGTATTTACACACCTATCTATATAAGGTCCCACAAAACCAAGCCATGAGGTCGAAGGAATTGTCCATAGTGCTCCGAGACAGGATTGTGTCAAGGCACAGATCCGGGGAAGGGTACCAAAAAATGTCTGCAGCATTGAAGGTCCCCAAGAAGAGAGTGGCCTCCATCATTCTTAAATGGAAGAAGTTTGGAACCACCAAGACTCTTCCTAGAGTTGGCCGCCCAGCCCAAACTGATTAATCGGAGGAGAAGGGCCTGGTTGTCCTTCAGGGAGGTGACCAAGAACCCGATGGTCACTCTGACAGAGCTCCAGAGTTCCTCTGTGGAGATGGGACAACCTTCCAGAAGGACAACCATCTCTGCAGCACTCCACCAATCAGGCCTTTATGGTAGAGTGGCCAGACGGAAGCCACTCCTCAGCCAAGCGTCACGTCTGGAGGAAACCTGGCACCATACCTACGGTGAAACATGATGGTGGCAGCGTCATGCTGTGGGAATGTTTTTCAGAGGCAGGGACTGAGACTAGTCATGATCGAGACAAAGATGAACGGAGCAAAGTACAGAGATCCTTGATGAAAACCTTAGGACCTCAGACTGGGGGCGAATGTTCACCTTCCAACAGGACAACGACCATAAGCACACAGCCAAGACAACTCAAGAGTGGCTTCGGGACAAGTGTCTAAATGTCCTTGAGTGCCCCAGCCACAGCCTGCACTTGAACCCTATCGAACATCTCTGGAGACCTGAAAATAGCTGTGCAGCGACACTCCCTATCCAACCTGACAGAGCTTGAGTGGATCTGCAGAGAAAAATGGGAGAAACTCCCCAAATACAGGTGTGCCAAGCTTGTATCGTCACACCCAAGAAGATTCGAGGCTGTAATCGCTGCAAAAGGCGCTTTAACAAAGTACTATGTAAAGTGTCTGAATACTTATGTAAATGTTATTTCAGTTTGACATTTTTTATAAATTAGCAAACATGTCTAAAAAACGAATTTTGCTTTGTCATTATGGGGTAATGTGTGTAGATTGATGAGAGAAAAAAAACAATTGAATCAATTTTAGAATAAGGCTGTAACCTAACAAAATGTGGAAAAAGTCAAGGGGTCTGAATACTTTCCTGAATACGTGCCCTCAAAGGATAGTTAACCCAAATTACAAAATGACATATTGGTTGTCTTACCTTGTAAGCAGTCTAAGGACAAGGTAAGACATCAATCCATGCTTTGGTTTTGTTTACCTGGCCACTGTTTCAAATGCTTTTAAGCATTTGTGGCACAAATCCAATGCAAGTCAATTGCATCTATATTAGCACTTCATGTCCCACACACACACGCACACACTTTAGCCTACTGTTTAAGCTATTATGCATATTTTCTCTTAAACACACAAGGACTAATTTGTTAGGGAGTGAAAGATAGTGCTGAAGATGGATAGCGATACTAAGGTTATACAGGCCTCCAGGTAATACTGCTGTGACAGATTTATATACCACAGATCAGGGAAATGAAAGGTGCACAACATGTTCTCTCCAGCTAGCCCAGGACATCAAGTCATTTGGAAGGAAACTCCCTCATACCATTAATATCATTCTGTTTTCAATGAACAGTCGCTTAAAGTTACAAAGGCACATTTTTCCTAAACGTTAAAATGTAAGTGCTCTTTGTTGGGGAATATTGTGCATTTGGACTGGTATGTTACCAAGAGATAAAAAGAGAAGTCAGTGCTCTCTTTATGACCACAGCATTGAACACTAACATTACATATGTTACTGGAATACTAAAAATAACTAAAATCAGAAACATTGCTGTATTTCCCATTAGACTAAAGCCACACCCTAATGTGCTTGAGGGTGACAACAGAGACTACTGAAGTGTGCATGTGTGTGTGGCATATTTGCACATGCGCCTCTAGCTCCCAACAAGGATAATCAGAGGGACTTTTCATTATGAGAATATTCTCATCTGGAGCCTAGTAAAAACATGTTATTAAAGGGAACTGCACCCGCTGATTTGTCCTCGTTTTTTGGCTTGCTCCTCAAGAAATGCTGGTGGCCATGACAGAAGCCAAACATGAGATGGCTTGGGGGTGGGGTTGGATGTGGGTGTTTCTTGGGTGTTTCCTTGCCACCAACAAGACACACCAATGTGTCAGAACATTGCCCGCAGCTGTTTGACCCCGCTCAATCACAACAAACAAACCTCCTGCAGGTAGAGTTCCATAACTACAGACAGATGTATGGAGAGATGCCAAAGGAAGCTTTGACTAGGTCAGTAGCCTACAGAGCAATATGAGAAGAATGCTATTGCTGAATTTATGTGGATATTCTAAACTAAGTGATTTGATAACTTTTAAATGTAGTAACAGGTCCATGTAGAAAAACAACCCTTTACATAATACCATAGAAGCAGTGTTCTGCTAATATAACAACGTGCACCTTTCATCTTTCATTGTCATTCCCAGCCGATACAGATACTCTGCCTATCGGCAGTTTGTCTGGCGATAATGGAGCTACCTTGGCAAACATGTCAGAGTAGTCATACAGTGCATTCGGAAAGTATTCAGACCCCATGACTTTTTCCATATTTTGTTACATTACAGCCTAATTTTTTTAATTAATCAAGTTACTTTTCCCCCGCATCAATCTACACACAGTATCCCATAATGACAAAGTGAAAACAGGTTTTTAGAGAAAAAAAAATCAACGATTCCACAAATTTCTTGTTAACAAACTATAGTTTAGGCAAGTCGGTTAGGACATCTACTTTGTGCATGACACAAGTAATTTTTCCAAGAATTGTTTACAGACAGATTATTTCACTTATAATTAACAGTATCACAATTCCAGGGGGTCAGAAGTTTACATACACTAAGTTGACTGTCCCTTTAAACAGCTTGGAAAATTCCAGAAAATGATGTCATGGCATTAGAAGCTTCTGATTAATTAATCTCTAATTAACACCATTTGAGTCAATTGGAGGTGTACCTGTGGATGTATTTCAAGGCCTACCTTCAAACTCAGGGCCTCTTTGCTTGACATCATGGTCAAATCAAAAGAAATCAGCCAAGACCTCAGAAAAAAAGTCTGGTTCATCCTTGGGAGCAATTTCCAAATGCCTGAAGGTACCACATTCATCTGTACAAACAATAGTATGCAAGGATAAACACCATGGGACCACGCAGCTGTCATACCGCTCAGGAAGGAGACACGTTCTGTGTACGAGAGATAAACGTATTTTGGTGCGACATGTGCAAATCAATCCCAGAACAACAGCAAAGGACCTTGTGAAGATGCTGGAGGAAACAGGTACAAAAGTATCTATATCCACAGTCAAACAAGTCCTATATCGAGATAACCTGAAAGGCCGCTCAGCAAGGAAGAAGCCACTGCTCCAAAACCGCCATAAAAAAGCCAGACTACGGTTTGCAACTGCACATGGGGACAAAGATCATACATTTTGGAGAAATGTCCTCTGGTCTGATGAAACAAAAACAGAACTGTTTGGCCATAATGAACATCGTTATGTTTGGAGAAAAAAGGGATGCTTGCAAGACGAAGAACACCATCCCAACCGTGAAGAACGGGGGTGGCATCATCATGTGGTGGGGGTGCTATGCTGCAGGAGAGACTGGTGCTCTTCACAAAATAGATGGCATCATGAGGTAGGAAAATTATGTGGATATATTGAAGCAACATCTCAAGACATCAGTCAGGAAGTTAAAGCTTGGTCACAAATGGGTCTTCCAAATGTACAATGACCCCAAACATACTTCCAAAGTTGTGGCAAAATGGCTTAAGGACAACAAAGTCAAGGTATTGGAGTGGCCATTACAAAGCCCTGACCTCAATCCTATAGAACACATATGTCAGAGTCAAGGCCCGCGGGCCACATCCGGCCCGCGAGAAGGTTTTTTACGGCCCCTGGGATGATCTTGATTTATTATTAGAACCGGCCCGCAGACCGCAGCAAGCCGGCAGCCCGCAGATCTTTTACACGCACCAATACTACATTTCCCACAATGCAACGGTGACGCACCGAGCAGTAGGCTGCTTCATTTCAATATTTATTGGCACAGCAGTCGTCAGCATCACAGTAAAATTAACTTTCAGATACCCATCAAAAATGGCAAAACGGAAGGTGGACACTGAGAACCGGGGGTTTCAAACAAGGTGGGAGTCGGAGTATATGTTCACGGAGGTAGCTGGAAAACCTGTGTGTCTTCTGTGTGGAGAAAGTGTGGCGGTACTGAAAGAGTATAATCTGAGACGACATTATGAAACGAAACACGCGGACAAAAACAAGAATATGGACATGGAACAAAGGCTACAAAAGGCAGAGGAATTAAAACGAGGCCTCAAATCTCGACAGGCTCTGTTCAAAAAAGCCAAATCACAAGGCCAGGCTGCTGTCAAGGCCAGTTTTATTTTGGCAGAAGAGATCGCTAAATCAGCCCGGCCATTTACGGAGGGGGATTTCATCAAAAACTGCATGATTAAAGTTTGTGACGAAGTTTGCCCAGAAAAAAGGCAACTCTTTTTAAATGTGAGTCTGAGCAGAAACACCATTGCCGAGAGAGTAGACCAGTTGTCCATCAATCTAAAAGAGCAGCTTGTGAAAAAGGGAAAAGATTTCATTGCATATTCCTTGGCTGTGGATGAGAGCACTGACATTTCTGACATTGCCCAGTTGTCAATTTTCATCCGCGGAGTGGACTCCAGCCTAAGCGTGACAGAGGAGTTTTTGGCTTTACGTCCTATGCATGGCACAACTACGGGGCATGATTTGTATGAAGAGGTGTCAAGATGTGTAAATGAGATGGAGCTGCCTTGGGAAAAACTCGTGGGTTTGACAACCGACGGAGCACCTGCGATGTGTGGACACAGGAGCGGACTGGTGGCGAAGATACGGGAAAAGATGCAAGAGGAAAACGCGACAGGTGAGCTGACAGCTTATCATTGTATCATACACCAGGAAGCGTTGTGCGGTAAAGCCTTGAAAATGGAGCATGTAATGAGCATCATCACGCGCACAGTTAACTTTATCAGAGCCAAAGGTTTGAATCACCGCCAGTTCAAGGCATTTCTGACGGAGTTAGAAACGGAGCATGGTGATTTGCCTTATCACACAGAGGTGCGATGGCTAAGCCAGGGAAAGGTGCTTCAAAGATGTTTCGAGCTTCGTGAGGAGATTTGTCTGTTCTTGGACAGCAAAGGGAAAGACACAACACAACTCCGAGACGAAATGTTTCTGTGTGAAATGGCTTTTCTGTGTGACATTACGAGTCATCTGAATGCAATGAACTTGCAGCTGCAGGGTCGGGATCATGTCATCTCTGATATGTACAGTACAGTGAAGGCATTTAAAACCAAACTGACTCTGTGGGAGACGCAGATGCGGAAAGAAAATTTGAGCCACTTTCCCAGCTGCCAGACCATGAAAGAGAAGCTCTCTACCAGTGCGTTCCCGAGCGCACAGTTGGCTGATAAAATAGGTATGCTTGCCGCTGACTTTCGACGCCGATTTGCTGACTTTGAAGCACAAAAAAGCAGGTTGGAACTGCTCGGTAACCCATTTGCTGTTGACGTGGAAAGCTCACCACCAAACCTCCAAATGGAGTTGATTGACCTCCAATGCAATGATGCACTGAGGGCAAAATATGCGGCAGTGGGTGCTGCGGAGTTCGCCCGTTTCCTCCCCGACACAATGCCCCAGCTGCGCATCCAGGCTGCTCAAACGTTGTCTATGTTTGGCAGCACATACCTGTGTGAACAACTGTTTTCTTTGATGAACCTGAACAAAACATCACACAGAAGTCGACTTACTGCTGAACACCTCCACTCAATTCTGAGGATTTCCTCAGCTCAGAGCCTTACCCCGAACATTGATGAACTTGTGGAAAAGATGGGACACCACCAAGTATCACCCTCAACCTCAAACAAGTGAACATTACTGTGCAATCACATATTTAGAGTTTTTACTCAGTTCAAGTTTAAAAGTTAAAGTTTAATATTAATATTTGTTTTCACTGCATGTTACTTCTCCTTAAACAAAGTGTTGTTTTTGATTAATAGATTTTTGCACTTTATTTTATTGTATTTCAATCCAATTATATTTTAAAAATATTTCAGTTGAGTGGATGATAGAAAATTGCTATTATTGTTTTTTTCTTTGAAGTAAATTTAGCCCACTTTTGCTAAAATAGAAAATATAGGCTACTGATGGTGCCTTGAATACCGGTTTCTTTCATTTAATGTTCATGTTATGGGGATTTTTATATAAAGGAAATTTGTCTTTTGTGTCTGTTGAAAATTAAAGATTACTGACAGAGCCATAAGAAAATATTGCTTTATTTATCTGATCATATTGGAATATATTTGTTAGGTTTTCAGTAGGTTCAATTAGGTTCACTAGACTATATGCGTCATTTAAAAAATTTTCAATGAACATTCGAACAGTCCGGCCCTCGGCTTGTAGCTAAATTTTTTATTTGGCCCTCCGTCCATTTGACTTTGACACCCCTGCTATAGAACATTTGTGGGCAGAACTGAAAAAGCGTGTGCGAGCAAGGAGGCATACAAACCTGACTCAGTTACCCCAGCTCTGTATGGAGGAATGGTCCAAAATTCACCCAGCTTATTGTGGGAAGCTTGTGGAAGGCTACCCGAAACGTTTGACCCACGTTAAACAATTTAAAGGCAATGCTACCAAATACGAATTGAGTGTGTGTAAACTTCTGACCCACTGGAAATGTGATGAAATTATTCAAAAATTATCTGCCAAAATTGTTGCAACCCCTATTACTAGCCTGTTCAACCTCTCTTTCGTATCGAGATTCCCATAGATTGGAAAGCTGCTGCGATCATCCCCCTCTTCAAAGGGGGAGACACTCTAGACCCAAACTGCTACAGGTCTTCGAAAGCCAAGTTAACAAACAGATCACCGACCATTTCGAATTCCACCGTACCTTCTCCGCTATGCAATCTGGTTTCAGAGCTGGTCATGGGTGCACCTCAGCCACGCCCAAGGTCCATCGATAAGAGACATTACTGTGCAGCCGTATTCATCGACCTGGCCAAGGCTTTCGACTCTGTCATTCACAACATTCTTACTGGCAGACTCAACAGCCTTGGTTTCTCAAATGATTGCCTCGCCTGGTTCACCAACTACTTCTCAGATAGAGTTCAGTGTGTCAAATCGGAGGGCCTGTTGTCCGGACCTCTGGCAGTCTCTATGGGGGTGCCACAGGGTTCAATTCTCGGGCCAACTCTCTTCTCTATATACATCAATGATGTTGCTCTTGCTGCTGGTGATTCTCTGATCCACCTCTACGCAGACGTCACCATTCTGTATACCTCTGGCCCTTCTTTGGACACTGTGTTAACTAACCTCCAGACGAGCTTCAATGCCATACAACTCTCCTTCCGTGGCCTCCAACTGCTGTTAAATGCAAGTAAAACTTAATGCATGCTCTTCAACCGATCGCTGCCCGCACCTGCCCGCCCGTCCAGCATCACTACTCTGGACGGTTCTGACTTAGAATATGTGGACAACTACAAATACCTAGGTGTCTGGTAGACTGTAAACTCTCCTTCCAGACTAACATTAAACATCTCCATTCCAAAATTAAATTTAGAATCGGCTTCCTATTTTGCAACAAAGCATTCTTCACTCACGCTGCCAAACATACCCTCGTAAAACTGACCATCCTACCGATCCTCGACTTCGGCGATGTCATTTACAAAATAGCTTCCAACACTCTACTCAACAAATTGGATGCAGTCTATCACAGTGCCATCTGTTTTGTCACCAAAGCCCCATATACTACCCACCACTGCGACCTGTACGCTCTCGTTGGCTGGCCCTCGCTTCATAATCGTCGCCAAACCCACTAGCTCCAGGTCATCTACAAGTCTCTGCCAGGTAAAGCCCCGCCTTATCTCAGCTCACTGGCCACCATAGCAGCACCCACCCGTAGCACCCGCTCCAGCAGGTATATCTCACTGGTCACCCCCAAAGCCAATTCTTCCTTTGGCCGCCTTTCCTTCTAGTTCTCTGCTGCCAATGACTGGAACGAACTGCAAAAATCACTGAAGCTAGAGACTCTTACCTCCCTCACTAGCTTTAAGCACCAGCTCACAGATCACTGCACCTGTACATAGCTCATCTGTAAATAGCCCATCCAACTACCTCATCCCAAAACTGTATTCCAGTGTTTAATTGCTATATTGTAATTACTTCGCCACCATGGCCTATTTATTGCCTTACCGCTCTTATCCTACCTCATTTGCACATGCTGTATATATATTTTTCTACTATATTATTTATTGTATGTTTGTTTATTCCATGTGTAACTCTGTGTTGTTGTATGTGTCGAACTGCTTTGCTTTATCTTGGCCAGGTCGCAGTTGCAAATGAGAACTTTATTTAACCAGCCTACCTGGTAGTAAGCAGTAATGGTAGTTTAACCAGCCTACCTGGTAAGTAAGCAGTAATGCTTCCCATCCAACCTGACAGAGCATGAGTGGATCTGCACAGAAGAATGGGAGAAACTCTCCAAATACAGTTGTGCCAAGCTTGTAGCATCATACCCAAGGCTGTAATCGCTGTCAAAGGTGCTTCAACAAAGTATTGAGTAAAGGGTCTAAATTCTTATGTAAAAGTGATATTTCCATATTTTTCTAAAAACCTGTTTTTGCTCAGTCATTTTGGGGTATTGTGTGTAGATTGATGAGGGAAAAAATAATTTGATCACTTTTAGAATAAGGCTGTAACGTAACAAAATGTGGAAAAAGTCAAGGGGTCTGAATACTTCCCAAATGCTCTGTACCTTCTTGTGTGGTGTCCCGTATACAATATGCGTTCCCTGATCCTGGTGCAGAATACACATTGTTTCTCCTGACCCATATTGAGTGATACCATTCAATCATTTCAATAAAAAAATGACAATATAAGTCAAAGTTGTGTCTAGTAAACATTTTATGCAGAGTGCCCGGTTGTTTCTTTCCATTCAGAGACATCAGTACCAAGCCCGTCTGTCAGTCTGGACTTCATCACATCATCTTGCAAGTATTGATGTGCTGGCTCCATACATGTTTCTGTGAACACATACACACTAGGGTTGAATATTTTCCCGGTGTTTTACAAATATTCCCGACCCGAGAATAAATCACTTTTCTCCTGGGTAACCCGGTATTTCCCACCAAAACCAGAAGTGTTATTCAAAAACATTATAAAGCACATACATAGACCTATGTCTGGATTTGATTAGAGCTTTGATCGAAGATTCAAGCCTGATGCTACCTGAGCCTGATGAGACTTATATTCAGCCCTACATTATAGATATTTAATGAGCCCAAGCCTAAAAAAGCCAAAATGATTGTGGGCCGTTAACCAATACAAATATGATATATAGGTTACTGCACATTACACATGACGGAAAAACATAACAACCCATATACTGTATGTAGCTAGCTATATGATCTCTTGGGTAAATACATGAAACAAGCTCCAGTTGTAACGGCTGTCCTCCTCTTCTTCATCCGAAGAGGAGCAGGGATTGAACCAAGGCGCAGCGAAGTTTGAACACATAATGAATTTAATGACAAGACGGAAAACTAACACGAACTACACTTGAAATGATACAAAATAACAAACGACGTAGACTGACCTAAACATGAGAACTTACATAAACACGAAGAACGCACAAATGGAAAACAGACTACATAAACCGAACAAACCGAATACAGTTCCGTATGGTGCAGACATAATGTCATGTTTTGTCATTTGATTATCATGTCTTGTCCCTGTGCCTCCCTTCCATTTGTCTCCCTCTGCTGGTCTTAGTAGGTTCTTTCCCTCTTTCTATCCCTCTCTCTTCCCCTCCCTCTCTTCCTCTCTCGCTCTCTCTCTATCGTTCCGTTCCTGCTCCCAGCTGTTCCTCATTCTCCTAACTACCTCATTTAATCTTTCACACCTGTCCCCTATTTTGCCCTCTGATTGAGTTCCTATTTCTCCCTCTGTTTTCCGCTTCTGTCCTTGTCGGATCTTCGTTTGATGTTAGCTGTTCTGTGTCCTGGTTCCGCCCTGTCGTGTTTTTGCCTTCAACAGATGCTGCGTGTGAGCAGGTGTCATCTAAGATATATCCTGGAGTACCGTTTTGTTTAAGACTGGAATAAAGACTCTGTTTTTGTTAAGTCGCTTTTGGGTCCTCATTCACCAGCATAACAGAAAGATCCGACCAAAATGGACCCAGCGACTACGGATTCTCGCAACACTGCCATCGAGATCCAGGGAGCAATGCTCGGCAGACACGAGCAGGAATTGTCTGCTGCTCGTCATGCCGTTGAGACCCTGGCCGCTCAGGTTTCCAACCTCTCAGGACAGTTTCAGAGTCTTCGTCTCGTGCCACCTGTTACTTCCTGGTCTTCCGAGTCTTCGGAACCTAGGGTTAATAACCCACCATGTTACTCTGGGCAACCCACTGAGTGCCGCTCCTTTCTCACCCAGTGTGATATTGTGTTTTCTCTCCAGCCCAACACATACTCACGAGAGAGAGCTCGGATCGCCTACGTCATATCACTCCTTACTGGTCGGGCTCGGGAGTGGGGCACAGCTATCTGGGAGGCAAGGGCTGAGTGTACTAACGATTATCAGAGCTTTAAAGAGGAGATGATACGGGTTTTTGATCGTTCAGTTTTTGGGAAGGAGGCTTCCAGGGTCCTGGCTTCCCTATGTCAAGGTGATCGATCCATAACGGATTACTCTATAGAGTTTCGCACTCTTGCTGCATCCAGTGACTGGAACGAGCCGGCGTTGCTCGCTCGTTTTCTGGAGGGACTTCACGCTGAGGTTAAGGATGAGATTCTCTCCCGGGAGGTTCCTTCCAGCGTGGACTCTTTGATTGCACTCGCCATCCGCATAGAACGACGGGTAGATCTTCGTCACCGAGCTCGTGGAGGAGAGCTCGCGTTAACGGTGTTTCCCCTCTCCGCATCTCAACCATCTTCTCCCATCGGCTCAGAGACTGAGCCCATGCAGCTGGGAGGTATTCGCATCTCGACTAAGGAGAGGGAACGGAGAATCACCAACCGCCTTTGCCTCTATTGCGGTTCTGCTGGACATTTTGTTATTTCATGTCCAGTAAAAGCCAGAGCTCATCAGTAAGCGGAGGGCTACTGGTGAGCGCTACTACTCAGGTCTCTCCATCAAGATCCTGTACTACCTTGTCGGTCCATCTATGCTGGACCGGTTCGGCTGCTTCCTGCAGTGCCTTGATAGACTCTGGGGCTGAGGGTTGTTTTATGGACGAAGCATGGGCTCGGAAACATGACATTCCTCTCAGACAGTTAGGGAGGCCCACGCCCATGTTCGCCTTAGATGGTAGTTCTCTCCCCAGTATCAGATGTGAGACACTACCTTTAACCCTCACAGTATCTGGTAACCACAGTGAGACCATTTCCTTTTTGATTTTTCGTTCACCTTTTACACCTGTTGTTTTGGGTCATCCCTGGCTAGTATGTCATAATCCTTCTATTAATTGGTCTAGTAATTCTATCCTATCCTGGAACGTTTCTTGTCATGTGAAGTGTTTAATGTCTGCTATCCCTCCTGTTTCTTGTGTCCCCTCTACTCAGGAGGAACCTGGGGATTTGACAGGAGTGCCGGAGGAATATCATGATCTACGCACGGTCTTCAGTCGGTCCAGAGCCAACTCTCTTCCTCCTCACCGGTCGTATGATTGTTGTATTGATATCCTTCCGGGGACCACTCCCCCTCGGGGTAGACTATACTCTCTGTCGGCTCCCGAACGTAAGGCTCTCGAGGATTATCTGTCTGTTTCTCTCGACGCCGGTACCGTGGTGCCTTCTTCCTCTCCCGCCGGAGCGGGGTTTTTCTTTGTTAAGAAAAAGGACGGTACTCTGCGCCCCTGCGTGGATTATCGAGGGCTGAATGACATAACGGTTAAGAATCGTTATCCGCTTCCCCTTATGTCGTCAGCCTTTGAGATGCTGCAGGGAGCCAGGTTCTTTACTAAGTTGGACCTTCGTAACGCTTACCATCTCGTACGCATCAGAGAGGGGGACGAGTGGAAAACGGCGTTTAACACTCCGTTAGGGCATTTTGAATACCGGGTTCTGCCGTTCGGTCTCTCTAATGCTCCAGCTGTCTTTCAGGCATTAGTTAATGATGTACTGAGAGACATGCTGAACATCTTTGTTTTCGTTTACCTTGACGATATCCTGATTTTTTCATCGTCACTCGAGATTCATGTTCAGCACGTTCGACGTGTACTCCAGCGCCTTTTAGAGAATTGTCTCTACGTGAAGGCTGAGAAGTGCGCCTTTCATGTCTCCTCTGTCACTTTTCTTGGTTCTGTTATTTCCGCTGAAGGCATTCAGATGGATCCCGCTAAGGTCCAGGCTGTCAGCGATTGGCCCGTTCCTAAGTCACGTGTCGAGTTGCAGCGTTTTCTCGGTTTCGCTAATTTCTATCGGCGTTTCATTCGTAATTTCGGTCAAGTGGCTGCCCCTCTCACAGCTCTGACTTCTGTCAAGACTTGCTTTAAGTGGTCCGGTTCCGCCCAGGGAGCTTTTGATCTCCTCAAGAAGCGTTTTACATCCGCTCCTATCCTTGTTACTCCTGACGTCACTAAACAATTTATTGTCGAGGTTGACGCTTCAGAGGTGGGCGTGGGAGCCATTCTGTCCCAGCGCTTCCAGTCTGACGATAAGGTTCATCCTTGCGCTTACTTTTCTCATCGCCTGTCGCCATCGGAACGCAACTATGATGTGGGTAACCGCGAACTGCTCGCTATCCGCTTAGCCATAGGCGAATGGCGACAGTGGTTGGAGGGGGCGACCGTTCCTTTTGTCGTTTGGACTGACCATAAGAACCTTGAGTACATCCGTTCTGCCAAACGACTTAATGCACGTCAAGCTCGTTGGGCGTTGTTTTTCGCTCGTTTCGAGTTCGTGATTTCCTATCGCCCGGGAAATAAGAACACCAAGCCTGATGCCTTATCCCGTCTCTTTAGTTCTTCTGTGGTTTCTACCGACCCCGAGGGGATTCTCCCTGAAGGGCGTGTTGTCGGGTTGACTGTCTGGGGAATTGAGAGACAGGTAAAGCAAGCGCTCACTCACACTGCGTCGCCGCGCGCTTGTCCTAGTAACCTTCTGTTTGTTCCTGTCTCTACTCGTCTGGCTGTTCTTCAGTGGGCTCATTCTGCCAAGTTAGCTGGCCACCCCGGTGTTCGGGGTACGCTTGCTTCTATTCGCCAGCGGTTTTGGTGGCCTACTCAGGAGCGGGACACGCGCCGTTTCGTGGCTGCTTGTTCGGACTGCGCGCAGACTAAGTCAGGTAACTCTCCTCCTGCCGGTCGTCTCAGACCGCTTCCCATTCCTTCTCGACCATGGTCTCACATCGCCTTAGACTTTATTACCGGTCTGCCTTCGTCTGCGGGGAAGACTGTGATTCTTACGGTTATCGATAGGTTCTCTAAGGCGGCACATTTCATTCCCCTCGCTAAGCTTCCTTCAGCTAAGGAGACGGCACAAATCATCATTGAGAATGTGTTCAGAATTCATGGCCTCCCGTTAGACGCCGTTTCAGACAGAGGTCCGCAATTCACGTCACAGTTTTGGAGGGAGTTCTGTCGTTTGATCGGTGCTTCCGTCAGTCTCTCTTCCGGGTTTCATCCCCAGTCTAACGGTCAAGCAGAAAGGGCCAATCAGTCGATTGGTCGCATTTTACGCAGCCTTTCGTTTCGAAACCCTGCGTCTTGGGCAGAACAGCTCCCCTGGGCTGAGTACGCTCACAACTCGCTTCCTTCGTCTGCTACCGGGCTATCTCCGTTTCAGAGTAGTTTTGGTTACCAGCCTCCTCTGTTCTCGTCCCAGCTCGCCGAGTCCAGCGTTCCCTCCGCTCAGGCTTTTGTCCAACGTTGTGAGCGCACTTGGAGGAGGGTCAGGTCTGCACTTTGCCGTTACAGGGCGCAGACTGTGAGAGCCGCCAATAAACGTAGGATTAAGAGTCCTAGGTATTGTCGCGGTCAGAGAGTGTGGCTTTCCACTCGTAACCTTCCCCTTACGACAGCTTCTCGCAAGTTGACTCCGCGGTTCATTGGTCCGTTCCGTGTCTCTCAGGTCGTCAATCCTGTCGCTGTGCGACTGCTTCTTCCGCGACATCTTCGTCGCGTCCACCCTGTCTTCCATGTCTCTTGTGTCAAGCCTTTTCTTCGCGCTCCCGTTCGTCTTCCCTCCCCCCCTCCCGTCCTTGTCGAGGGCGCACCTATTTACAAGGTACGGAAGATCATGGACATGCGTTCTCGGGGACGTGGTCACCAGTACTTAGTGGATTGGGAGGGTTACGGTCCTGAGGAGAGGAGTTGGGTTCCATCTCGGGACGTTCTGGACCGTTCGTTGATTGATGATTTCCTCCGTTGCCGCCAGGGTTCCTCCTCGAGTGCGCCAGGAGGCGCTCGGTGAGTGGGGGGGGTACTGTCATGTTTTGTCATTTGATTATCATGTCTTGTCCCTGTGCTTCCCTTCCATTTGTCTCCCTCTGCTGGTCTTAGTAGGTTCTTTCCCTCTTTCTATCCCTCTCTCTTCCCCTCCCTCTCTTCCTCTCTCGCTCTCTCTCTATCGTTCCGTTCCTGCTCCCAGCTGTTCCTCATTCTCCTAACT
This sequence comes from Salvelinus fontinalis, assembly GCF_029448725.1. Classification (NCBI taxonomy): domain Eukaryota; kingdom Metazoa; phylum Chordata; class Actinopteri; order Salmoniformes; family Salmonidae; genus Salvelinus; species Salvelinus fontinalis. Next base: position 23,811,821 of record NC_074690.1, on the reverse strand, counting down.
ACCTCATTTAATCTTTCACACCTGTCCCCTATTTTGCCCTCTGATTGAGTTCCTATTTCTCCCTCTGTTTTCCGCTTCTGTCCTTGTCGGATCTTCGTTTGATGTTAGCTGTTCTGTGTCCTGGTTCCGCCCTGTCGTGTTTTTGCCTTCAACAGATGCTGCGTGTGAGCAGGTGTCATCTAAGATATATCCTGGAGTACCGTTTTGTTTAAGACTGGAATAAAGACTCTGTTTTTGTTAAGTCGCTTTTGGGTCCTCATTCACCAGCATAACACATAACACAAACACGGAAGACAATCACCCACAACGAACACTGTGACAACGCCTACCTAAATATGACTCTTAATTAGAGGAACGCCAAACACCTGCCTCTAATTAAGAGCCATACCAGGCGACCCAAAACCAACACAGAAACAGAAAACATAGAATGCCCACCCAACCTCACGTCCTGACCAACTAACACACATAACAACTAACATAAATAGGTCAGGAACGTGACACCAGTAGGCTAATCTTTTTGAGTGTGAACTGTTTAACGTACTCTATTGTATTATACTGTACTATATGGACTGGAATTACACACCTCATTCAAACCATGATAAAGCAGGAAGAGAACATGCGATTCTGGTGCAGTGGCCTTCAAATTTATAAGTACAGGCAAGCGAATTTTATTTTAATATTGAAATATAATTGGACGTATTTGTATAATTAGTAGGCTGACGCATATATACCTTTCATAATATTCCCCCTAATGTTATTAGCCTACCTCCTCTTTCTCTCTCTAGTGTTTCTTCAGTCCTTCCTCGCTTTCAACAGTTAAATGAAACAAGTTTTGTTGTCCTTATCTTCAGCATTCTAATGACATGCTTGAATAATATAGGACTTGAATTAGATGCAGAAGGCTGTCACTTCTCTTCATAAAGATTGAATGGTTATGGATAAATAACTGCTATAGCCTACCGCGATCGCGTATTTGCTCTTCTTTCAAACTACCAGTGAGTTCTATTGGCTTCTGTATTTAACGTTCAGCTTGCAAGAGCTTGCATCCCTCTTCAAATAGTCTTTTAGTATAAGAAATGCCCAAAAGATTATGTCCAACAAGCTATTCTAGTCTAGCTTTTCCTGCATGGGACTCCAAGAGCTAAGTAGCGTTTTTTAAGGAGTGTGGCCTTCGGAGCACAGGTGCGTGTGTATTGCGCAAGAGACAGGCTGTAAGTTAGAAGCTTATTATGCATTCCCTATCATTCATTAACTAAATATAAGGCTAAAACTGCATTGAATTTATTACCTGAAAGAGGTAGGCTAGGACATCTATGTATAGGCCTATCAATCTTGAACAGTATTATCTATTTTGTATGCAATTTGAACAGCATTGATGGAGAGAAACACTGCGAGAGAGTGCTCATTTATGCACTGATTTAAAGCAATGATATTCTAGTGATAGGCTGTTTTAAAACTGTGCAGCTGCAATTTAAAAAAAATGATATCTTTACAATTAAAAAATAAGGTGAACCCTGAAATCCAGATTTGTAAATTAGTCGTGCATTCGGTCTTTATATTAATGTAGCAAAGGCTATGCTGCAGAAAATGTAGGCCTACTTGCCTGTCACAATAAAAAAATTAGATGAGATGACAGGTCTACATGTATTGTGAACTGTGCTCCATACTGAGATGGGCTGTCTGTCACCACCCTGAGAGTTGGTGATTCATCATGCAGAGCAGAGAGAAGGCTGTAGAGAAGCTAGATATAGACATCACATATAATTTAAGTTCCATTCCATTTCACGTCATGCTTTTCATTGAAATAATTTATAATTACCGGTCTCCCTGAGTTATTTACAACGGGAAAAGGGAGTGGTTTTGGACGGTAAGTCTCGGTAACCGGGTTCCCGCCATTCAACCCTAATACACACATGGTCACTGTTCTATTACCAATGGCAGTTAGGATAGGTAATATCTGACTTACAAACAGGTACTATGTTGAAGTTTGAACAGGTCAGATAAACCAACCCAATTATGGTCTCCCCATCAAACGACTGAGGCTGCCACCTGGCCAAAGCATCTCCAGTCCATCTGTAGAAATAGGCAGAGTTCATCAGTGACACATGGAATGAAAAGGGTGTTGCTAATACTGGATATTTGTGCTGTACTAGTAGTAATCACCTCATTGTGGATGTGTTGATTGGATGTGTTGAGTGCCAGGTCTCTCTGCATCTCATGCATCTGTGAACACATACACACAGTCACTGTTCTATTACTAATGGCAGTTAGGATAGGTGATATCTGACACACAAACATATACTATGTTGAAGTTTGAACAGGTCAGACTAAACCTACCTAATTCTGTTCTCCCTATCAACGACCGTTGGAGTGCAGGCAAGCAAGAGGTGGGGCTGGAGGTGAGGTCTTTGCCATAAAATGTGAAGTGAAATAGAATGGGGAACACAGCGATCAGGCTGGTTCCACCAGACTAGGTTATGCCCTGGACATTATATGCCTCTAAGAAGTAGAAAATAAGCAACAAATAATGTTAGTTTACATAAATATTTTTTCCCATTTGGATTATCAAAGTATTTAAGTGGGTTACCTTCTGTATTTGATGATGAGCCTGTGAAAGCTGTTGCTGGCCAGATACTTGCCAACATGTGGCTAACTGTTCCATTCATAGGAATGCTCACAGGGAGGGCATGTCTGCATGATGCTGATGAGAGCTTACTTGCTGGTCTTCTCTATGCTGCATGTTCGGCTGCAAACTGGGCATCTCTTGAACACCTGCTGCAGGCAAACTTATGAGGTGGTGTTGACTGGGAGGGCCTGTGACAGGGTGAAAGACAGCTGAGTGGTAACTTGCATTTTGTTTTAAAGAAATTACAGCTTTTTGATAATGCACTTCACAACCAAAATGACTATCTGCTTGGCTGTATCTGCTTGGTTGGGGAATTAGTTTATCAAGCCGGGTATTATTGAACACAACTTTTCACATAACACACATTACCTGTCGTTGATGATGAAGCTGTCTGTGTCCTCAGGGCTGTAACTTGGGTCACTATCAGAGGAATCATGATGGCGTGTCCTCTTCATAGGAGTCGAGGGAGACTCTGGTAACAACGGAAGTGGTGTCACAAGGGTACTTGTGTCGCATGACACACTTGTATTGTAAGGTATTGCCTGACAAGCGGTGAAAATACCAAGTGAACAGTGAAATATATTATGTAGGTCACAAAACCATTTCAATCACATTACTGGACATGTTAAGATACCCACCTTTGTTCCTTCTGGTAGGCCCTGGGTTGGGTTGAGTTTGTTGCTGCTAGTTGGAACACTGTTGTAGTCAGAGATGAGTTAGCTAGTACACACCATTGCTGCACACACTATTTATTTGTGCCCTAGACATGGGTTGCATCTCGGAGGCTAATGTGACTGTTTCATCAAAATGACATTAATTTAGAGAGGCCTGGAAATACGATGACTTTGCTAAAGTAGGTCAATATTATTATGTCGTCAAATTGACTTTAGAGAGATGGCAATGTTGCCATTACTGTTACTTCAAAGTTAATAAAAAATAGCTAGCAATGTTAATGTTAACTAGCTAAAATACAGCTATGCTAGCGATGATAGTGATAATAATTATAGAAATATACAATACCAGATACATAACCTGCAGTCTATTGTCTAGCTACCGGAATACTACAACACCACTTGGGACCAACGAACTCCAACCACCTATTTTGCATGATTAGGGTCCTTTGGCGGGGCATGCAAACCAGTTGGCTGTGCATCCTGCTTGAACCATGCATTGCATGGTTAATCAGTATAGGGCTATTCAGTCTCAAACGTCCGTGATCCTTTGAGTGCGTTAGGGGCGATGAAACAATGAAGGAAAGCAAAGTGGGCAGAGGGGCAATTTGCACGTGGAGTTTGACAAAATGGGGCATGATTTCTTTACATAATTGTAATCCTAACCCAACCTTCATTTACTTGTTGTGATGCACTGAGGTTCCAAACTCCGTTTTAGACAAGACTGACCAAAATTATCCTATTTACACTTTGCAGTCAATTTCGACACCAGAATAAATGCTTCTGACTCATATTTATTTTTTCACCTTTATTTAACCAGGTAGGCCAGTTGAGAACAAGTTCTCATTTACAATAGTGACCTGGCCAAGATAAAGTCAAATCAAATCAAATCAAATGTATTTATATAGCCCTTCTTACAACAGCTGATATCTGAAAGTGCTGTACAGAAACCCAGCCTAAAACCCCAAACAGCAAGCAATGCAGGTGTAGAAGCAGTGCGACAAAAACAACAACAACAACACAGAGTTGCACATGGGATAAACAAACGTACAGTCAATAACACAATAGAAAAATCTGTATAATCCCAATTTAGCAATTAACACTGGAGTAATATATGTGCAGATGAGGATGTGCAAGTAGTGTGTGCAAAAGAGCAGAAAAAACAAAACAAATATGGGATGAGGTAGGTAGCTGGTTGGATGGGGTATTTACAGATGGGCCGTGTACAGCTTCAGCGATCGGTAAACTGCTCTGACAGCTGATGCTTACAGTTAGTGAGGGAGATATTGATGCCACTTAGGCCGTTTTGAAATAAATTCGTTGGTTTTTAGGGGCAGTCAATCTTTAAAAAGCATTCAGATTTAATTTGCAACATTTCATTTTACCTCCCAAATTGGCACTTACAGCTGAATAATAGTTATTCAGTGACGGTGGCGCAATTAGCATTTTTTATTTCTGGGTGTCGCCAAATTAAACTGCCTCGTGCTCAATTCTTGATCGTACAATATGCATATTATTAATTCTATTGGATAGAAAACACTTTCTAGTTTCTATAGCCGTTGGAATTTTGTCTGTGGGTGACCCAGAACTCTTTCTACAGCGAAATCCATGACAGGTACTGCGATGGTCTGAGAGCGAAGCTCTGATTTCAGATCAGTTTTGAAAGTCTCTGTATATCCTATGGAACGACATGAACTGCACCCGCCTTCCCCTGGATGTCAGTAACCAATGAGAAGTGGAATGGGCTTGCTGCGTAGCTCTCAGAGGTTATAAATCGCCAAGGAGCGAGAGGAGCCTTCCTTTCCACGCTGAGCATTGCGCAGAGAGGGACCTCAGGATGCCATTTTCAAACGCTCAATTTTAAACGTTAGATGTATCCATCTGTAATTTAATTAGACATAGGTGTTAGAAGCATCATAACGAAGCTATTTTAAACCGAGTTATATCAGATTATGCGAGTATATTGCTATTTTTCGGAATTTCCTCAGTATTGCGCCTTGAGGATTTGGACACGTTATGGCAAAATAGCTATGGCTAGCTAGTGTTAGCTGCTATATCAGAAGTTGAATGCAACGTTTTACAACCAAGCAACGATTCTTTTGGACAAAGAACCACCATGGCAAGATTCTGATGGAAGCTCGTCGAAAAGTAAGAGCTATTTATGATGTTATTCCGTTTTTATGTGGAAAAATGTAAACTCAATAATGGTGATTAGTGACGCCGTTATTGCGTCACTAGTCTGGCTGTAACGCACACTGTATGTCTAGTAACGTTAATTTTAAAAATCTAACTCTGCGGTTGCATTAATAACTAATACATCTTTCATTTCATGTCCAACCTGTATTTTTTTAGTCAAGTTTATGAATAGTTTTTGATAAAAATATTTGTATTTTCAAAATGGCGCCGGCCAGATTGCTTGAGTAGTTGAACACTATTTCCATTGTGTAAGCACGATTTGTGCCGCTAAATATGCACATTTTCGATCAAACTCTATATGGATTGTGTAATATGATGTTACAGGAGTGTCATCTGAAGAATTCTGAGAAGGTTAGTGAAAAAATTAATATATTTTGGCGATGTTGAGTTATCGCTCTCTTTGGCTAGAATCAATGCTCTGGTAACGTTTGCATATGTGGTATGCTAATATAACGATTCATTGTGTTTTCGCCGTAAAACACTTAGAAAATCTGAAATGTTGTCTGAATTCACAAGATCTGTGTCTTTCCATTGCTATGTGCTGTGTATTTTTAAGAAATGTTTTATGATGAGTAAATTAATAATACACGTTGCTGTCTGTAGTAATTCTAGGAGCTTTGGTGAGATTTGTGATGCTGGCTGCAATGGCAAACTATGATTTATACCTGAAATATGCACATTTTTCTAACAAAACCTATCCTATACCATAAATATGTTATCAGACTGTCATCTGATGAGCTTTTTTCTTGGTTAGTGGCTATCAATATCTTAGTTTAGCCGAATTGGTGATAGCTACTGGTGTTGAGAAAAAATGGTGGACAAAGAAAAAGGGTGTCTTTTGCTAACATGGTTAGCTAATAGATTTACATATTTTGTCTTCCCTGTAAAACATTTTAAAAATCTGAAAAGGTGACTTGATTCACAAGATCTGTATCTTTCATTAGGTGTCTTGGACTTGTGATTTAATGATATTTAGATGCTACTATTTAAATGTGACGCTATGCTAGCGATGCTAATCAGTGTGGGGGGGGGGGGGGGGGGGGGGGGGGGGGATCCCGGATCCGGGTTTCAGAGGCAGTAAAAGTTAATATAGTTGAAAACAAATACCAAGATCTGCATCTCAAATGGCACCCTATTTCTTATATGGTGCACAACTTTTGACCGGGGCCTACGATGCACCCATAGGTGTAGGGAAAAGCATGCCATTTGGGACGTAACCACCATGTTTTTGAGGAATTAAAAAGTGTATAATATACACCTGTGTTTAGTCAGGAATTCATCCCTGGTTTGTTTTCCCGGCTCACGCTGGCATTTTAGTCACATTCTTGGCAGTAGTACCACAACAGACAGACAGCTGCCTAGCTAGCTATAGCAGACTGTACACCAGGATGGATTGAAACCTGCCCAGACATCTATCTAGACTACGTCCCAAATGGCACCCTATTCCATATACAGTAGAGTGTGCTACTTTTGACCAGGACCCAACTGGTGCAATATATAGAGAGAGAGAATAGGGTGACATTAGTGCCCTTTATAGAGTGCCATTTGGGATGCAAACTATTACCTTCAACAGAGATTGAAGACCTGACTTCAACCCAGCAGAGGCAAAACTCTCTGTTTGTCTGTATACTCTGCAACATATCATTCCCATGACACCTGGCATGATAGGGAGGTTCATGCTTAATCTGCCTCCGCAGCCACTTCATCTAACATCAGGATTAATTTCAATACAATGTGACTGACAGACAGAGGCGTGTGCGCAAACACGTACACACACACGTTGACAGACACACACACACACGTTGACAGACCGACAGACAGACACAGACAGAATCATAGATGAGAGATGAGAGCAGTAGAGGTATTTCTTTGCAAACCTTAGATGATAATGACCACTTCTGACCACGATAGTACACCTACAATATTCAGTTGGACCTGGGAACATTTTCAGATATATTGTTATGACACAATTTTAAGATTCCACATCTAACACTTTCCAACAGCTCAGGAAAGTTTAGTTAATTATATGTTGTTTTTCCTGAACTGGTTTCCACCCTGGGCAAATGTACAATGGCTGGGATCAGTAGCAGGACAGACCTCAGCCTCCAGCCCAGAGGGACCACATTACTTGGTGTTCTGGCTAGCATACAGTATAAGAAGATAAGTGTTAAATTGAAGCAATTTTTCTCTTGGAGATTTAACGACCCCTGGTTGAACTAAATAATCCAATGCTGATCTATCGGCTTGGGCCGATGCTGGTGGCGGTGCATTCAGAAGGTCTATGTGAATATTTCTCCTGCACAAGGCATTGTCTGCATCCTATTTCCTATGTAGTGCACAAAAGTAGTGCACCGAATAGGAAATAGGGATTAATTTGGGACTTGTGGAGTTGAGCCCACTGTTAAAGACTGGATACAGATGGTGACATCATGCCCTGAGGTGAGTTGGTTACACACACTTCACTCTCCACTGCCAACAATTAAGACCATGTGGCTTCTGTCGTCAGGTAACAGATGAATGGTTGTACTAGTCGTGGCACGCTCCTGCCAACTCTGAGGGAGGACTATATTCAGTGTGTGTGTGTGTGTGTGTGTGTGTGTGTGCGCGTGTGTGTGTGCCTGCGTCCATGCGTGTCTGCTTATATTTGCATCCATGGTGAAGCTATGTGTTTTTGTTTCTGTTTGTCACATAAAGACATAACCTACTGTCAATGTGCCATGGAACCACTGCCAAGGACAAGGGAAAGGAAACCCTAAACAGCAGTACTGTTAAGGCACATATGGTAATTCCGTATCGAATGCCTCTTTCTCTAAACAGTAGAGTGAGTTAACCTATTATATGTGATGCTGACATGTCAAGGTAACTCTAAAAATAATATACTTCCAGGGAGTGTCCAGTCCAGGACTGCATGGGTTATTGGGTTACTCCTCGGCAGACTAACGCGCAATATCCTCCGAGTGTATTTCATTTCCATTTCCCATTTCACCAGCAGTGTGATTAGGGAGAGGGGGTGGGCATGTAGCCAAGGGTTACCAGTTTCACAGCAGACAGACAGAGGCTGGAATACAGCTGCTCTGCAATACGGTAGGTGAGAAAAGTGCCAAAGCAGTTTCACTGAGGATCCGTCTCAAATGGCACCCTAATACCTATGTATAGTGCACTACATTTGACGTTGCCAATTATTTATCCAGGGATTATTGGAGGCTGTTGAATTAAATGAATTCGGTATTCAATCTTTTTTTGCATGCAGGCGGGTGCTGTATGCACGTGGATTTTTCTTATGGCAGTGTGTTAGGTAAAGGGGGATAGCTAGTCAGTTGTACAACTGAATGATTCAACTGAAATCTGTCTTGCGCATTTAACCCAACCCCTCTGCCTTAATCGACATCCACGTCATCGGTGCCCGGGGAACAGTAGGTTAACTGCCTTGCTCAGGGGCAGAGTGACAGATTTTTACCTGGTCAGCTCGGGGATTCGATCCAGCAACCTTTTGGTTACTAGCCCAACGCTCCTAACTGCCAGGCTATCTGCCGCACCGTTAGTAGTCTGACTGCCGTTTGGGTTTGTACATGCATTAAATACACATGAAATTATGTGAATATTATCTAGTTAGTGCTCATGTTGATGTTTGGGCTTTACCGTGGATACTCTCTCAACAATCCTTAGGTCAGCAATGGACTGGGAATACAGATATGCATATGTTGGTCACAGACGCCTTAAAAAAACAAGTAGGGGCATGGATCAGAAAACCAGTCAGTATATGGTGTGACGACCATTTGCCTCATGCAGCGCGACACATCTCCTTCGCATAGAGTTGATCAGGCTGTTGATTGTGTCTTGTGGAATATTGTCCCACTCCTCTTCAATGGATGTGTGAAATTGCTAGATACTTGCAGGAACTGTCGTACACTTTGATCCAGAGCATCCCAAACATGCTCAATGGGTGACATGTTTCGTGAGTATGCAGGCCATGGAAGAACTACGACATTTTCAGCTTCCAGGAATTGTGTACAGATCCTTGCGACATGGGGCTATTCATTATCATGCTGAAACATGAGGTGATGGTGGCGAATGAATGGCACAGGAGCTTCAGGATCTTGTCACAGTATCTCTGTACATTCAAATTGCCATCGACAAAATGTAATTGGGTTCGTTGTCGGTGGTATGGCTTATGCCCGCCCATACCATAACCCCACCGCCACCACGAGGCACTCCGTTCACAACGTTGACATCAGCAAACCGCTCGCCAACACGACTGCCATCTGTCCAGGTACAGTTGAAACCGGGATTCATCCGTGAAGAGCACACTTTTCCAGTGTTCCAGTGGCCATCGAAGGTGAGCATTTGCCCACTGAAGTCGGTTACGATGCCGAGGACGCAGATGAGCTTCCCTGAGATGGTTTCTGACAGTTTGTGTAGAAATTCTTTGCTTGTACAAACCCACAGTTTCATCGGATGTCTGGGTGGCTGGTCTCAGATGATCCCGCAGGTGAAGAAGCCGGATGTTGAGGTCTTGGGCTGTCGTGGTTACACCTGGTCTGCAGTTGTGAGGCCGGTTGGACGTGCTGCCAAGTTCTTATGGTAGAGAAATTCTATGGAAACAGCTCTGTGGACATTCCTGTAGTTAGCATGCCAATTGCAACTCCCTCAAAACCTGAGACATCTGTGGAATTGTGTTGTGTGAGAAAACTTCATATTTTAGAGTGGATTTTTATTGTCCCCTGCACAAGGTGTATGTATGTAATAATGATCATGTAACGTCCTGACCAGAGTTCTTATGTGTTTTGCTTGTTTAGTGTTGGTCAGGACGTGAGCTGGGTGGGAATTCTATGTTGTGTGTCTAGTTAGTCTGTTTCTGTGTCCAGCCTAATATGGTTCTCAATCAGAGGCAGCTGTCAATCGTTGTCCCTGATTGAGAATCATATATAGGAGGCTTGTTTTGTGTTGGGATTTTGTGGGTGATTGTTTCCTGTCTCTGTGTTTGTGTTCTGCAACAGATAGGTCTGTCTGGGTTTTCACATTTGTTATTTTGTATTTTGTATAGTGTTCACGTATTCGTCTCTTTGTTTATTAAATATGTTGAACACTAGCCGCGCTGCATGTTGGTCCTCTCCTTCACCAATGGAAGAAAACCGTTACAGAATCACCCACCAAACTCGGACCAAGCAGCGTGGCAATGGGCAGCAGCGACAGCAGCGACAGCAGCGGCAGCAGGAGGAGAGAAAGGAGGAATGGACATGGGACGATGTTTTGGATGGCAAGGGTTGCTACACATGGGAGGAGATCCTGGCTGGAAAGGATCGCCTCCCATGGGAACAGCTGGAGGCAGCTAGGAGAGCAGAGGCAACCGGAGAGAGGAACCGACGTTATGAAGGTACGCGGCTAGCACGGAAACCCGAGAAGAAATCCCAAAAATGTATTGGGGGATGGCTAAAGGGTAGTGTGGCGAAGTCAGGTAGGAGACCTGCGCCCACTTCTCATGCTTACCGCGAAGAGCGGGAGTACGGGCAGACACCGTGTTATGTGGAAGAGCGCACGGTGTCTCCTGTACGTGTGCATAGCCCGGTGCGGGTTATTCCACCTCCCCGCACTGGCCGGGCTAGATTGAGCGTTGAGCCAAGTGCCATGAAGCCGGCTCAACATATCTGGCCTCCAGTACGTCTCCTCGGGCCGGTGTACATGGCACCAGCCTTACGCATGGTGTCCCCGGTTCGCCTACACAGCCCAGTGCGGGTTATTCCACCTCCCCGCATTGGTCGGGCTACGGGGAGCATGCAACCAGGTAAGGTTGGGCAGGCTCAGTGCTCAAGGGAGCCAATACGCCTACACGGTCCGGTATATCCGGCGCCACCTTCCCGCCCCAGCCCAGTACCTCCAGTTCCAGCACCCCGCACTCGCCTTATGGTGCGTGGCCCTAGCCCAGTACCACCAGTGCCTACACCACGCACCAGGCTTCCAGTGCGTCTCCAGAGCCCTGTTCCTCCTCCACGCACTCTCCCTATGGTGCGTGTCTCCAGCCCAGTACCCCCAGTTCCGGCACCACGCACCAAGCCTCCTGTGCGTCTCCAGAGCCCTGTACGCACTGTTCCTTCTCTCCGCACTCGCCCTGAGGTGCGTGCCCTCAGCCCGGTACCTCCAGTTCCGGTAACACGCAACAGGCCTATAGTGCGCCTCGAGAGTCCAGTGTGGCCTGTTCCTGTTCCCCGCACTAGCCTTGAGGTGCGTGTCTCCAGTCCGGTACCACCAGTTCCGGCACCACGCACCAGGCCTACTGTGCGCCACAGCAGGTCAGAGTCGGCCGTCTGCCCAACGCCGCCTGCACTGCTCGTCTGTCCAGCGCCGTCTGAGCCATCCGCCTGCCCAGCGCCGTCTGAGCCATCCGCCTGCCCAGCGCCGTCTGAGCCATCCGCCTGCCCAGCGCCGTCTGAGCCATCCGCCTGCCCAGCGCCGTCTGAGCCATCCGCCTGCCCAGCGCCGTCTGAGCCATCCGCCTGCCCAGCGCCGTCTGAGCCATCCGCCTGCCCAGCGCCGTCTGAGCCATCCGCCTGCCCAGCGCCGTCTGAGCCATCCGTCTGCCCAGCGCCGTCTGAGCCATCCGTCTGCCCAGCGTCGTCTGAGCCATCCGTCTGCCCAGCACCGTCAGAGCCGCCCGTCTGTCCCGAGCCGTCAGAGCCGTCCGTCAGTCAGGAGCTGCTAGAGCAGTCCGTCAGTCAGGAGCCGCTAGAGCCGTCCGTCAGTCAGGAGCCGCCAGAGCCGCCAGCCAGTCAGGAGCCGCCAGAGCCGCCAGCCAGTCAGGAGCCGCCAGAGCCGCCAGCCAATCAGGAGCCGCCAGAGCCGCCAGCCAGTCAGGAGCCGCCAGAGCCGCCAGCCAGTCAGCAGCCGCCAGAGCCGCCAGCCAGTCATGAGCTGCCCTCCAGTCATGAGCTGCCCTCCAGTCATGAGCTGCCCTCCAGTCATGAGCTGCCCTCCAGTCATGAGCTGCCATCCAGTCATGAGCTGCCCTCCAGTCATGAGCTGCCACTCAGTCCGGAGCTGCCACTCAGTCCGGAGCTGCCACTCAGTCCGGAGCTGCCACTCAGTCCGGAGCTGCCACTCAGTCCGGAGCTGCCACTCAGTCCGGAGCTGCCACTCAGTCCGGAGCTGCCTCTCTGTCGTGAGCTGCCTCTCTGTCGTGAGCTACCTCTCTGTCTTGAGCTACCTCTCTGTCTTGAGCTACCTCTCTGTCTTGAGCTACCTCTCTGTCTTGAGCTACCTCTCTGTCTTGAGCTAGCTCTCTGTCTTGAGCTACCTCTCTGTCCTGAGCTACCTCTCTGTCCTGAGCTATCTCCTCTATCTAGGGGGGGCCTTGGTGAAGGCTCCTATACCAAGGTCGGGGGCGAGGGTTGCCACTCAAAGGACGCTAAGGAGGGGGACAAAGACAGTGGTAGAGTGGTGTTCTCGTCCTGCGCCAGAGCCGCCACCGTGGACAGATGCCCACCCAGACCCTCCTCTTGAGTTTTAGGGGTGCGTTCGGAGTCCGCACCTCAGGAGGGGGGTACTGTAACGTCCTGACCAGAGTTCTTATGTGTTTTGCTTGTTTAGTGTTGGTCAGGACGTGAGCTGGGTGGGAATTCTATGTTGTGTGTCTAGTTAGTCTGTTTCTGTGTCCAGCCTAATATGGTTCTCAATCAGAGGCAGCTGTCAATCGTTGTCCCTGATTGAGAATCATATATAGGAGGCTTGTTTTGTGTTGGGATTTTGTGGGTGATTGTTTCCTGTCTCTGTGTTTGTGTTCTGCACCAGATAGGTCTGTCTCGGTTTTCACATTTGTTATTTTGTATTTTGTATAGTGTTCACGTATTCGTCTCTTTGTTTATTAAATATGTTGAACACTAGCCGCGCTGCATGTTGGTCCTCTCCTTCACCAATGGAAGAAAACCGTTACAGATCATGCTGTTTAACCTCTACGGGATGGGTGTCCACCCCACGGGATGGTTGAGCGCCACGTGCCCAGGACATAGACATATCTGATATGGGCAGAAAGCTTAAATTCTTGTTCATCTAACTGCATTGTCCAATTTACAGTAGTTTTTACAGTGAAAGAATACCATGCTATTGTTTGAGGAGAGTGCACAGTTATGCACTTGAAAATGTATTAATAAACCAATTAGGCACATTTGGGCAGACTTAACACAACATTTTGAACAGAAATACAATGGTTCATTGGATCAGTCTAAAACTTTGCACATACACTGCTGCCATCTAGTGGCCAAAATCTAAATTGTGCGTAAACTGGAATAATACACTGTGGACTTTCTCCTGCATTTCAAAGATGATTAAAAAAAATCTTTAAAAATTTATGTTTTATCTTTGTATTATCTTTTACCAGATCTAATGTGTTATATTCTCCTACATTAATTTCACATTTCCACAAACTTCAAAGTGTTTCCTTTCAAATGGTATCAAGAATATGCATATCCTTGCTTCAGGTCCTGAGCTACAGGCAGTTAGATTTGGATATGTCATTTTAGGACGAAACCTGAAAAAAAGGGTCCAATCCTTAAGAGGTTTTAATCAGCTTCTTGATATGCCACACCTGTCAGGTGGATGGATTATCTTGCTAAATGAAAAATGTTCACTAACAGGGATGTAAACACATTTGTGCACCAAATTTGAGAGAAATATTATATTTGTGAGCATTGGAAAATTTCTGGTATCTTTTATTTCAGAAACATGGGACACTATACATGTTGCGTTTATATTTTTGTTCAGTGTATTTTTGTGGTTCACTCTAGTAGGACACACCAAACTCGATAACATGGCAATGGCAACTGAAAAAGAAAGTCCCGAATATGGAAGGATGGAGGGTGAGATGGACTTGACGAACAGACTGGAGACTTCACATAAACCATTTCCCCAGCAGTTCTCAGTTAACTCTCACATAAGCCTTTTTTCCAGCAGTTCTCAGTTAACTTTCATCCTTTCTTTCTTTTCAGATGCTTTTACAGTGACGCTGTGAAAGCAGTCTTTGTTGCCACGGTCTGCAGCATATGAAAGGAGCTCGAACAAAACCCCAAGTGTACTGAGCCCCCAAGACTGGGCCTGACTTAAATTCTTCCCTTGACTTCTCTGCTCAGCCACACAATGAGAAAACACTCATTTTTTGTCAGCTTGCACTAATGGATAAGACAATATTTTCCAGAAAGGTGGGGTGGGACATGGGCAGGAGTTCACACTCATTTAGACAGAGTGAATCTATTTGTTTCCAGAAATACACAAAAATAAAAGAATGCTTCAGTTGCATCTGAAGTGTTGGCCTGTTTTATTTTCCATTCCATTCTTAATGTGCCCTCTCTTCTCTATTCCAACCATTCTTAATGTGCCCTCTCTTCTCTATTCAATCCATTCTTAATGTGCCCTCTCTTCTCTATTCAATCCATTCTTAATGTGCCCTCTCTTCTCTATTCAATCCATTCTCAGATGACTTAGGCTTGATCAGACTGAGAAAACTAGAGCTACTTGAAGGTACATATCTCAATATCAGTGCCATGCAGGTGCACTCTTCAGATGGAAGACAAATTGTGTTTTATACAAGTGCACCAGGTGTTGTTTACTTCATGCAAGATTTGTTTGATGGAATTGTTTATGTCTTGCAGCTACTGATAGTACACACCATGGACTCCTGTGTGGCCTTATACCATTTCACCATAAAAAAAGTAAAACTAGTCTCTCTGGCTAGGACCCTTCACAGCTGTCATGTCAAGCCATATTTTTTTAATTGACCAAAATAATCAACAACAAAAAATCACTTTCAGGAAAAGCCGCAGGCTAAAATTCCTCTTGCTCATGAGTGAGATCAATGCTCAGCTGCTTTAATAGAAAGAGCTTTGGCTGAAAAGGGATCTGATGATGTTGGTGGAGGCCATCCCCATACAGAGTGATAAACATCAAATCTAGTATAGACATCTTTCCACAATATATTTTTCTTAAATTGGGTGTTATAGGTTCATAATAACACTCTGATAATTATCAGGGTTCTGATTATGAATGTAGCCATGTGTATGGATCGTCACCATAGAAATCTCTTCAAATGCAAATCTGTCATGACTGAACTATTGACTTGTACGCCTAGTCAATGCCTCAAATGAACTAAACATGAAAGTTGCAGATTACGGTAATAAAATTAATAGAATCTTTTGCTAGTCGAGAGTGTATTCACCTTCTAATGCTAAAGAGTAACTGGCGCACAAGACGTCGAAAAGTTTCAATTGCTGCTTTTTGTCATTGTGTTTTTGATGATGATTGGGAAAATGCTTATTATTAGTAACACACGTATCAAGGTGTTAGCTGCTGTTCTTGTCATTGATTAAAAAAATGTCTGATACTCAGTATGTACCTGCTTTTAATGGAAGAGATGAAGCATGTTTCTTCATGTGTGGATATGTATGATATGGACATTCTTCAAGAATCTGTGTGGTTGTATGTGTGTGTGTGTGTGTGTGTGTGTGTGTGTGTGTGTGTGTGTGTGTGTGTGTGTGTGTGTGTGTGTGTGTGTGTGTGTGTGTGTGTGTGTGTGTGTGTGTGTGTGTGTGTGTGTGTGTGTGTGTGTGTGTGCAGTTGTTCATTACAGCAACTACATCTATCCCATCTGTTCTACAACTGTATTCTATCTCCAGTCGGTTGCTCAACCCCTCCCGTAATAGTTTATCACTGGAAAATTCATGAATAAATAATTTTGCAGCTTAGCTCAAGTTCCCGTTTGAAAAGAGCAACCAGTCAGTCATATTTTCAAAGAGATGATAACATCTCTGGAAAAATGTGTCAAACCTTGCAACCCTGGAAAACACATTCACCCACAGGGAAAGAAGTTACTTTTAGTAGAAGTAACTATGTACATCTCTGCTGCATATCCACTCCCCTGCCATTTCACTGTAATTGTGTTAAATTACAGAAGCTTGCAGAATATAAACTTAACTGAATGGAATGTTCTGTCTGTTCTCTATGTTCAGAACCACCCTGATGTGTCTATATATTTCAATGCTCTGTATGTTGTTGTGTTGCCCTGTATGTTTTGCCTATAGATACTGGAAAGTGGGAAGTGAAATATCATACTTATCTGACATTTTCACAGAACTCTAACTGTCCAGGATCTCCTGGGGTCAAGACTCAAAAGCTTAGATAATCAGCAATGTAAAGACACTGTTCTCTAGAAAGGAAAAAAAAATCATTATATACTGGGGTGGCAGGTAGCCTAGTAGTTGAGTGTTGGGCCAGTAAC
Organism: Salvelinus fontinalis; assembly: GCF_029448725.1. NCBI lineage: Eukaryota > Metazoa > Chordata > Actinopteri > Salmoniformes > Salmonidae > Salvelinus > Salvelinus fontinalis. The sequence continues at coordinate 23,795,071 of NC_074690.1, read as the reverse complement.
CGAAAGGTTGCTAGATCGAATCCTCGAGCTGACAAGGTAAAAATCTGTCCTTCTGCCCCTGAACAAGACAGTTAACTACTGCTCCTAGGCCGTCATTGTAAATAAGAATTTATTCTTAGCTGATTTGCCTAGTTAAATAAAGAAAGAAATATACATGGTTTGAACCTGAGAGATTATGCCTACAGTGTTGGCTTTTCATTGTGTATACCATGATAACTATCAATGTATAAAATTGAGAGCTAAACTCTAGTCTCTGTGGTTGTCAATGACAAGAAGACGATGCCTTTAATTTTTTGATATAAAGTAATGGTACATGACATGTAACAAAAGATACAGACCTTAACACACCAGTCATACACACAGAGACACACACGCTTTACATGTCACTCTAATTACGTAATGATTTGTTTGACTCTGTAATTGAGGAGGACTTTGGGTGGTCTAGTCTGTGTGACTCTCTGCAGCATAATCATATTCTGCTTCTCAAATTGCATCCTATTCCCTATATAGGGCACTTATTTTGACCCTGGGCCCTGGTCAAAAGTAGTACACTACGTAGGGAATAGGGTGTCATTTGGAACACATTCATAAGCACCCAGAACAGAGACCTGGGACATAAGTCACTCCAGTTAACATTCCAATCTAAAGAGCAAGTATCTGTTCTCTATACTGAAGAACAAACATGTCACCTGCAAAACCTCTCTTGTGATCATTGACACATTAGACATAATCAAGTCTTTCAAATGAAATGTCTTTATATATAGTATATGATTGGAGACCTATGGGCATCTTTGTCCAGTCAGTGAGGTTACACATGTAACAATGAATAGTAATGGGCCATGTCCAGTACTCGTAGGCATACTTGCATTCTAAATAGAAGGCATTTTGGGTATACAAAAATAGAATGTTGCATTTAGTATATTTTTGTTCAGTATAGTACACTATACAGTTGAAGTTAGAAGTTTACATACACTTAGGTTGGAGTCATTAATACTCGTTTTTCAACCACTCCACAAATTTCTTGTTAACAAACTATAGTTTTGGCAAGTCGGTTAGGACATCTACTTTGTGCATGACACAATAAATTTTTCCAAAAATTTGTTTACAGACAGATTATTTCACTTATAATTCACTGTATCACAATTACAGTGGGTCAGAAGTTTACATACACTAAGTTGACTGTGCCTTTAAACAGCATGGAAAATTCCCGAAAATGATGTCATGGCTTTAGAAGCTTCTGATAGGATAATTGACACCATTTGAGTCAATTGGAGGTGTACCTGTGGATGTATTTCAAGGCCTACCTTCAAACTCAGTGCCTCTTTGCTTGACATCATGGGTAAATCAAAAGAAATCAGCCAAGACCTCAGAAAATAAATTGTAAACGCCTCTAGGTACCATGTTCATCTGTACAAACAATAGTACGCAAGTATAAACACCATGGGACCACGCAGCCATCATACAGCTCAGGAAGGAGACACATTATGTATCCTAGAGATAAACGTACTTTGGTGCGAAAAGTGCAAGTCAATCCCAGAACAACAGCAAAGGACCTTGTGAAGATGCTGGAGGAAACAGGTACAAAAGTATCTATAGCCACAGTAAAACGAGTCCTATATCGACATAACCTGAAAGGACGCTCAGCAAGTAAGAAGCCACTGCTCCAAAACCCCTATAAAAAAGCCAGACTACGGTTTGCAACTGCACATGGGGACAAAGATCGTACTTTTTGGAGAAATGTCCTCTGGTCTGATGGAACAAAATAGAACTGTTTGGCCATAATGACCATCGTTATGTTTGGAGGAAAAAGGGGGAGAATTGCAATGTCACGTTCCTGACCTGTTTTCCATTGTTTTTGTATGTGTTTAGTTGGTCAGGGCGTGAGTTGGGGTGGGCATTCTATGTTATGTGTTTCTATGTTGGGTTAAATGTGTTGCCTGATATGGTTCTCAATTAGAGGCAGGTGTTTGACGTTTTCTCTGATTGAGAACCATATTAAGGTAGGCTGTTCTCACTGTTTGTTTGTGGGTGATTGTCTTCCGTGTCTGTGTATGTCGCACCACACGGGACTGTTTCGTTTTCGTTCGTGCATGTAGTCTGTTCCTGTTCGTGCGTTCTTCGTGTTTAAGTTCACATGTTCAGGTCTGTTTAGTTCGTTTTGTTATTTTGTCATTTCTAAAGTGTGCTTCGTCATCGTTATTCTTTTCTTTATTAAAATCATTATGGATTCAACCTACGCTGCATTTTGGTCCGACCCCTACTCCTCCTCCTCGTCCGAGGAGGAGGCATTAGACGAGCGTTACAGAATCACCCACCAACAAAGGACCAAGCGGCGTGGGAGTAAGCAACAGCGATCGCAGGATTCATGGACATGGGAGGAAATATTGGACGGAAAAGGTCCATGGGCACAGCCAGGAGAATATTGCCGCCCTCGTGAAGAGCTGGAGGCAGCTAAAGCCGAGAGGCGGTGGTATGAGGAGGCCCCACGGAAGCGAGGCTGGAAACCTGTGAGTCAAGCCCAAAAATTTCTTGGGGGGAGGCTACAAGGGAGTGTGGCGAAGTCAGGTAGGAGACCTGCGCCAACTCCCCGAGCTTACCGTGGAGAGCGAGAGTACGGGCAGACACCATGTTATGCGGTAGAGCGCACGCTGTCTCCTGTATGTGTGCATAGCCCGGTGCGGGTTATTCCACCTCCCCGCACAGGCAGGGCTAGATTGAGTATTGAGCCGGATGTCATGAAGCAGGCCCAATGCATCTGGCCACCAGTGCGTCTCCTCGGGCCGGCATACATGGCACCAGCCTTACGCATGGTGTCCCCGGTTCGCATACACAGCCCAGTGCGGGTTATTCCACCTCCCCGCATTGGGCGGGCTACGGGGAACATACAACCAGGTAAGGTTGGGCAGGCTCAGTGCTCAAGGGAGCCAGTACGCCTGCATGGTCCGGTATATCCGGCGCCACGTCCCAGTCCCAGCCCAGTACCACCAGTGCCGGCACCACGCAAAAAGCTTCCTGTGCGTCTCCAGAACCCTGTTCCTCCTCCACGCCCTAGCCCTGTGGTGCGTGTCTCCAGCCCATTACCACCAGTGCCGGCACCACGCACCAAGCCTCCTGTGCATCTCCAGAGCCCTGTTCCTCCTCCACGCACTAGCCCTGTGGTGCGTGTCTCCAGCCCAGTACCTCCAGTTCCGGTACCACGCACCAAGCCTCCTGTGTGCCTCCAGAGTCCTGTGCGTCCTGTTGCTGCTCCCCGCACTAGCCTGAAGGTGCGTGTCCTTAGCCCGGTACCTCCAGTTCCGGCACCACGCACCAGGCCTACAGTGCGCCTCAGCCGGCCAGATTCTGCCATCTGCCCAGCGGCGCCTGAACTGCCCGTCTGCCCAACGCCGTCTGAACTGCCCATCTGCCCAACGCCGTCTGAGCTGTCCGTCTGCCAAGCGCCGCCTGAACCGCCCGTCTGTCCTGAGCCTTCAAAGCCGCCCGTCTGTACTGAGCCTGCAAAGCCGCCCGTCTGTACTGAGCATTCAAAGCCGCCCGTCTGTCCTGAGCCTTCACAGCCGTCCGCCAGACAGGAGCCGCTAGAGCCGTCCGCCAGACAGGAGCCGCTAGAGCCGTCCGCCAGACAGGAGCCGCTAGAGCCGTCAGCCAGCCATGAGCAGCCAGAGCCGTCAGCCAGCCATGAGCAGCCAGAGCCGTCAGCCAGCCATGAGCAGCCAGAGCCGTCAGCCAGCCATGAGCAGCCAGAGCCGCCAGCCAGCCATGAGCAGCCAGAGCCGCCAGCCAGCCATGAGCAGCCAGAGCCGCCAGCCAGCCATGAGCAGCCAGAGCCGCCAGCCAGCCATGAGCAGCCAGAGCCGCCAGCCAGCCATGAGCAGCCAGAGCCAACCAGCCAGGATCCGCCCGAGCCAACCAGCCAGGATCCGCCAGAGCCAGCCAGCCAGGATCCGCCAGAGCCAGCCATTCAGGATCCACCAGAGCCAGCCAGCCAGGATCCGCCAGAGCCAGCCAGCCAGGATCCGCCAGCCAGTCCGGAGCTGCCCCTCAGTCCGGAGCTGCCCCTCAGTCCGGTGTTGCCCCGCATTCCAGTGTTGCCCCTTAGTTCGGTGCTGCCCCTTAATCCAGTGGGGTTAATTTGGAGGGTGGCCATTTGGAGGAGGCTACAAAAGCGGGGATTGACTATGGTGGGGTGGGGACCACGTCCGGAGCCGGAGCCGCCACCGTGGACAGATGCCCACCCAGACCCTCCCCTAGACTTTGGTTGTGCGCCCGGAGTTCGCACGTTGAGGGGGGGGGGGGGGATTCTGTCACGTTCCTGACCTGTTCTCCATTGTTTTTGTATGTGGTTAGTTGGTCAGGGCGTGAGTTGGGGTGGGCATTCTATGTTATGTGTTTCTATGTTGGGTTAAATGTGTTGCCTGATATGGTTCTCAATTAGAGGCAGGTGTTTGACGTTTCCTCTGATTGAGAACCATATTAAGGTAGGCTGTTCTCACTGTTTGTTTGAGGGTGATTGTCTTCAGTGTCTGTGTATGTCGCACCACATGGGACTGTTTCGTTTTCGTTCGTGCATGTAGTCTGTTCCTGTTCGTGCGTTCTTCGTGTTTATGTAAGTTCACATGTTCAGGTCTGTTTAGTTCGTTTTGTTATTTTGTAATTTCTAAATTGTGCTTCGTCATCGTTATTCTTTTCTTTATTAAAATCATTATGGATTCAACCTACGCTGCATTTTGGTCCGACCCTTACTCCTCCTCATTAGACGAGCGTTACATGCAAGCCGGAGAACACCATCCCAACCGTGAAGCACAGCATCGTGTTGTGGGGGTGCTTTGCTGCAGGAGGGACTGGTGCACTTCACAAAATAGATGGCATCATGAGGTAGGAAAATTATGGGGATATATTGAAGCAACATCTCAAGACATCAGTCAGGAAGTTAAAGCTTGGTCGCAAATGGGTCTTCCAAATGGACATTGACCCCAAGCATACTTCCAAAGTTGTGGCAAAAGGGCTTAAGGACAACAAAGTCAAGGTATTGGAGTGGCCATCACAAAGCCCTGACCTCAATCCTATAGAACATTTGTGGGCAAAACTGAAAAAGTGTGTGCGAGCAAGGAGGCCTACAAACCTGAATCAGTTACACGAGCTCTGTCAGGAGGAATGGGCCAAAATTCACCCAACTTATTGTGGGAAGCTTGTGGAAGGCTACCCGAAATGTTTGACCCAAGTTAAACAATTTAAAGGCAATGCAACAAAATACTAATTTAGTGTATGTAAACTTCTGACCCACTGGAAATGTGATGAAAGAAATAAAAGCTGAAAATAAATCATTCTCTCCTTCAAACGAGTGGATTCGGCTAGTCCACCCTCACCCTTGGCTGACAGGTGTATAAAACCGAGCACACTGCCATGCAATCTCCCTAGACAAACATTGGCGGTAGAATGGCCTTACTGAAGAGCTCAGTGACATTCAACGTGGCGTCATCATAGGATGCTGCTTTCCAACAAGTCAGTTCGTCAAATTTTTGCCCTGCTAGAGCTGCCCCGGTCACCTGTAAGTGCTGTTATTGTGAAGTGAAACGTCTAGGAGCAACAACGGCTCAGCCACAAAGTGGTAGGCCACACAAGCTCACAAAACGGAACCGCCGTCTGTCCTCGGTTGCAACACTCACTACGGATATCCAAACTACCTCTGGAAGCAACGTCAGCACAATAACTGTTTGTCGGCAACCTAATGAAATCGGTTTCCATGGCCGAGCAGCCGCACACAAGCCTAAGATCACCATGTGCATTGCAAGCGTCGGCTGAAGTGGTGTAAAGCTCGCCACCTTTGGACTCTGGAGCAATGGAAACGCGTTCTCTGGAGTGATGAATCATACTTCACCATCTGGCAGTCTGACGGACTAATCTGGGTTTGGCGGATGCCAGGAGAACACTACCTGCCTGAATGCATAGTGTCAACTGTAAAGTTTGGTGGAGGAGGAATAATGGTCTTGGGCAGTTTTTCATGGTTTGGGCTAGGCCCCTTAGTTCCATACAGAAATGGTTTGTCGAGATCGGTGTGGAAGAACTTGATTGACTGAGCCCTGACCTCAACCCTATCGAACACCTTTGGGATGAATTGGAACGCCCACTGCGAGCCATGCCTAATTGCTAAACATCATTGACTGACCTCACTAATGCTCCTGTGGCTGAATGGAAGCAAATCACCGCAGTAATGTTCCAACATCTAGAGGAACTCCTTCCCTGAAGAGTGGAGGCTGTTATAGCAGGAATGTTATTGCCAATGATTTTGGAATGAGATGTTCAACGAGCAGGTGTCTTTTGGTCACCAAGTGTATGTAGTATGATCAGTACATACACACAATGTCATTTTAGTAAGAAGTAGTCAAGACATATTTCGGACACAGCTATTTTGTTTAGGTTGCAGGGAGAAAGAGCCAGTGAGTGGAGGTCCCACAACTAGGTGGACAAAACCCTGGGGGACAGATAAACTTCATTACCTGCATTTTCCACTGATACCAAATAGTTATTCAAAGTGATACAACATGATGTCAAACTGATTTCACCCCTGTTCTATCAGACAAGCATGCCAAACATTCGCCCCGCTATCATCCAGAAGGCAAGGTCAGTACAGGTGCATCAAAGCAGGGACCGAGAGACTGAAAAACAGCTTCTATCTCAAGGCCATCACTGTTAAACAGCCACCACTAACATTTAGCGGCCGCTGCCAACATACTGACTCAACTCCAGCCACTTTAATAATGGGAATTGATGGAAATTATGTAAAAATGTACCACTAGCCACTTTAAACAATGCCACTTAATATAATATTTACATACCCTACATTACTCATCTCATATGTATATGCATATACTGTACTCTATATCATCTACTGCATCTTGCCATCTTTATGTAATACATGTATCACTAGCCACTTTAAACTATGCCACTTTATGTTTACATACCCTACATTACTCATCTCATATGTATATACTGTACTCTATACCATCTACTGCATCTTGCCTATGCCGTTCTGTACCATCACTCATTCATATATCTTTATGTACATATTCTTTATCCCTTTACACTTGTGTGTATAAGGTAGTAGTTGTGGAATTGTTAGGTTAGATTACTTGTTGGTTATTACTGCATTGTCGGAACTAGAAGCACAAGCATTTCGCTACACTCGCATTAACATCTGCTAACCATGTGTATGTGACAAATAAAATTTGATTTGATTTGATTTGATTTGATTTGAATAACCAGATATCAGGCCACTGTCAAACCAGACATTCCCTTCCCTCTCTTCTTGTGTGGGAGATTGAGCCAGAGGAACCAGTCACAGTGAATGAATGTTAGCGTCACCACTACACTACGCAACCCTAGAGTCCTTCTCTGAGGGAGAGAGGCGGCTCCCCTCCCCTTGCTCCTCTGGTGCTTTGACTCCTGCCTGACTCTAGGCCGGCTAGTGTGGTGCCTCATTCCTGGGCCTGCCTGCACCAAGACAGACAGACAGAAGACTTCCTCTTCTACACACACACTCATGCATGCAAGCACACACACACACATGCGTAGACACAGATACCACACACACACACAAACACACTCCTCTATACAGCCTCACATCTGATTGGTCATGCACAGGCCAGATAGTCAGACTACATGCCCTGGAGGGAAGTGGCAGGCCATACAACTCACCACGCCTCACTGGCATTCTGCTCGTGGACTGAATGCTGATTTATATGTAACAGGGGTGATATTAGAAAGTATACATGTTCTATCTAACCAATGGCTTTCTGTAGGTTACCAAAATATAATGTGTCAACCACTACTTGGTTGGTTGGCCGGTAGTAGTTGTTGTTCATGTTGTTTGTCAGTAGGGGATGCTATACACTTCTTAACACAATATCCTTCAAACGAACAGCACAATATCCTTCAAACAAACAGCACAGTATTCTTCAAACGAACAGCACAGTATTCTTCAAACGAACAGCACATATTTTGACATAACGTTGCATTTCATCTATACATCCAGCTGTTGAAAGACGCATCACATTTACCAGGATTGTATTCATCAACAGTAGTGATTTTAGCATTTACATCTTGGTGGGACAAAAAAAATGTATGTTAGATGCCAGCAAAGTCACTACACAACACTAAACAATACATTAATTGCACTATAATGGTGACAAACGGTGCCCACAAACCGTTAGGACCTACATAAAGCTGTCCCAACAGCAGAGCTTTCTTTTCAGCACCACTGCTACACCTGGCTATCAGCAGAGCCTTGTCTGGCGGCGAAACAGTTTAAACAAATGTGGTTTTTACTGACAGTTGAGATGTACAACCTATGGCATAAGGGGACGACAAGCGGATAAGAGGCAATCCGTAATTTCGATTAAGACATTAATGAGCGAGCGAGGATGGACGTAGTCAACGTAACTATTTGTTCAGCACTTTTGAAATGTGCAGCAACAGAATTCAAAACATGGACCGTTTTTACAGTATTCTCCCTGTACAAGTCAGAACCGTTGGATAAATAAAGGGGGCATATAAGCAGACAATGAAAGCTCTTACAATATTTGATTATGACATTTCTCTAAAACAGGCTATAGGCTACATTTGCAACACCAAGTCAGAACAGTAGGCTAAGTTATGAGATGGAAAGGGACCAAATTATTAGGGTGAGGCACATGGCCTACTAACAGCTTACTACACAACATACAGTATTACTTTCTTAGCTACAGTATACATATCTCCATGGCATATTACATAATTTATGCAGCAGCATACAATAGATTTTTGGACTCACCTTGTTGCGCTGTGCTCACTTGAACAGAGAGGTGGCGTGGCGTTCCTTCTTGTGGGCAAACTTTGTCATCAACGTCTGGCATTCTCTGGATTTATGGTGCTTTCAAGACAACTGGGAACTCTGAAAAACACAACATCGAATCATGATGTCAGTGATCTTCAAGTCAGAGCTCTAGAAAGAGGCCAGAGTTCCTGAATTGGAATTCCGAGTTGGATGACCGTTCAAAACGTATTTTTCCAGTCGGAGGTAATTTTCTTCCGAGTTCCCAGTTGTCTTGAACTCACTGAAGTCTGATATTTCCCAGTTCAGAGTTTCCAGTTGTTTTGAACGCAGCAGAAGTCATGCTGGATTGACAGCATGGCCAAGGCATTCAATATTTTCTGGCTCATGGTGTTGCATGTGAATGTTTATCCTTTTAAGCTTGGAAAAGAGACACCTAAACCCAGACTTGGACCACATACCCACCCCACTGAACAGCAGGCTAGTGGTTGCTTTACAACACTTGCAGTTAGCTACTGATTCCTTCCAAACCACTCATTGTTGAATTTGCGATTTCCAACTTGTTGTGTAATGTTTACGATGAGCACCGATACAGCACTGATCACCAACAACGACGAGACAGCCTATAGGGAGGAGCTCAACGTGATCAAGACAAAGAAGATGATTGTGGACAACAGGAAAAAGAGGACCGAGCACGCCTCCATTCTCGTCGAAGGGGCTGCAGTGGAGCAGGTTGAGAGCTTCAAGTTCCTTGGTGTTCACATCACCAACAAACTAATATGGTCCAAGCACACCAAGACAGTGGTGAAGAGGGCACGACAAAACCTATTCCCCCTCAGGAGACTGAAAATATTTGGCATGGGTCCTCAGATCCTCAAAAGGTTCTAAAGCTGTACCATCGAGAGCATCCTGACTGGTTGCATCACTGCCTGGTATGGCACCTGCTCAGCCTCCGACCGCAAGGCACTACAGAAGGTAGTGCGAACGGCCCAGTACATAACTGGGGCCAAGCTTCCTGCCATCCAGGACCTCTATACCAGCCGGTGTCAGAGGAAGACCCTAAAAATTGTCAAAGACTCTAGCCAACCTAGTCATAGACTGTTCTCTCTGCTACCGCATGGCAAGCGGTACCAGAGCGCCAAATCTAGGTTCAAGAAGATTTTAAACAGCTTCTACCCACAAGCCATAAGACTCCTGAACACCTAATCTTATGGCTATCAAACTATTTTCATTACCCCCCCTCCTCTCCCCCTCTTTTACACCACTGTACTCTCTGTTTTTATCATCTATGCATAGTCACTTTAATAACTCTGCCTTCATGTACATATTAACTCAACTAACCGGTGCCCCCGCACATTGACTCTGTACCAGTACCTCCCTGTATATAGTCTCACTATTGTTATTTTACTGCTGCTCTGAATTTACTTGTTGCTTTTATTTCTTATTCTTATCCGTATTTTTTTTTAAATGCATTGTCGGTTAGAGGCTCGTAAGTAAGCATTTCACTGTAAGGTCTACAACTGTTGTAGTTGGCGCGTGTGACTAATAACATTTGATTTGATTTGACCCGATGCTATGAGACTCGAAATTGAGCTTAGGTGCATCCTGTTTCCATTAAGCATCCATAAGATGTTTCTACAACTTGATTGGAGACCACCTGTGGTAAATTCAATTGATTGGACATGATTTGGAAAGGCTCACCTGTCTATATATGGTTCCGCAGTTGACAGTGCATGTCAGAGCAAAAACCAAGCCATAAGGTCGAAGGAATTGTCCATAGTGCTCCGAAACAGGATTGTGTTGAGGCACAGATCTGGGGAAGGGTACCAAAAAATGTCTGCAGCATTGAAGGTCCCCAAGAAGAGAATGGCCTCCATCATTCTTAAATGGAAGAAGTTTGGAACCACCAAGACTCTTCCTGGAGCTGGCTGCCCGGCCAAACTGAGCAATCTGGGGAGAAGGACCTTGGTCAGGGAGGTGACCAAGAACCCGATGGTCACTCTGACAGAGCTCCAGAGTTCCTCTTTGGAGATGGGATAACCTTCCAGAAGGACAACCATCTCTGCAGCACTCCACCAATCAGGCCTTTATGGTAGAGAGGCCAGACGGAAGCCACCCCTCAGTAAAAGGCACATGACAGCCCGCTTGGAGTTTTCCAAAAGGCACCTAAAGACTCTCAGACAATGAGAAACAAGATTCTCTGGTCTGATGAAACCAAGATCAAACTCTTTGGCCTGAATACCAATCGTCAAGGCTGGAGGAAACCTGACACCATCCCTATGGTGAAGCATGGTGATGGCAGTATCATGCTGTGGGGATGTTTTTCAGCGGCAGAGACTGGGAGACTAGTCAGGAGTGAGGGAAAGATGAACGGAGCAAAGTACGGAGAGATCCTTGATGAAAACTTGCTCCAGAGTGCTCAAGACCTCAGACTGGGGTGAAAGCTCACCTTCCAAGATGACAACGACCCTAATCACACAGCCAAGATAAGTCCCATCGTGCTCTAGCGACTCCTTGTGGCGGGCTGGGCACCTGCAAGCTGACTTTGGTCACCAGCTGGACAGTGTTTCCTCAGACACATTGGTGCGGCTGGCTTCCGGGTTAAGCGAGCAGTGTGTCAAGAAGCAGTGCGGCTTGGCAGGGTTGTGTTTCAGAGGACGCATGGCTCTCGACCTTCGCCTCTCCCGAGTCCATAGGGGAGTTGCAGCGATGGGACAAGATTGTAACTGCCAATTGGATATCACAAAATTGGGGAGAAAAAAGGGGTAAAAGTACAACACAAAAAAAAGTATAATTTCAGAGCGTTCCCAATAGATTTTGCAGTGACGTAGTATCCCCATGAGTGACAGAACACTGAGCCAATCACGGCGCAACTAAAGAACATTACCAACCCCTATGCGCCGTATTTCCAGGCTGGCAGCCCCACCACCACAAAAAGCGCTGAGCTAGGCTGAAACACCTGCCTTTTCAAACAGCCTTACTCAAGAAAGCAAAAAAAGAGACCCTGTTTGTATGCATCTTTATCAACTCAATTTTTATATTGTTTGCAAACTGATATGTGACAAGTATTAATGCCAAAATAACATGCAAAACAGGCAATTATATATATATACAGTTGAAGTCGGAATATTACAAACACTTAGGTTGGAGTCATTAAAACTCGTTTTTCAACCACTCTACAAATTTCTTGTTAACAAACTATAGTTTTGGCAAGTCGGTTAGGGCATCTACTTTGTGCATGACACAAGTAATTTTTCCAACAATTGTTTACAGATAGATTATTACACTTATAATTTAATGTATCACAATTTCAGTGGGTCAGAAGTTTACATACACTAAGTTGACTGCGCCTTTAAACAGCTTGGAAAATTCCTGAAAATTATGTCATGGCTTTAGAAGCTTCTGAAAGGCTAATTGACATCATTTGAGTCAATTGGAGGTGTGCCTGTGGATGTATTTCAAGGCCTACCTTCAAACTCAGTGCCTCTTTGCTTGATATCATGGGAAAATCAAAAGAAGCCAAGACCTCAGAAAAAAAATTGTAGACCTCCACAAGTCTGGTTCATCATTAGGAGCATTTTCCAAACACCTGAAGGTACCACGTTCATCTGTGAAAACAATAGCTCGCAAGTGCAAGTATAAACACTATAGGACCACGCAGCTGTCATACCGCTCAGGAAGGAGACGCGTTCGGTCTCCTAGAGATGAATGTACTTTGGTGCGAAAAGTGCAAATCAATCCCAGAACAACAGCAAAGAACCCTCTGAAGATGCTGGAGGAAACAGTTACTAAAGTATCTATATCCACAGTAAAACGAGTCTTATATCGACATAACCTGAATGGCCGCTCAGCAAGGAAGAAGCCACTGCTCCAAAACCACCATAAAAAAGCCAGACTACGGTTTGCAACTGCACATGGGGACAAAGATCGCACTTTTTGGAGAAATGTCCTCTGGTCTGATGAAACAACAGTAGAACTGTTTGGCCATAATGACCATCGTTATGTTTGGAGGAAAAAGGGGGACGCTTGCAAGCCGAAGAACACCATCCAAACCGTGAAGCACGGGGGTGGCAGCATCATGTTGTGGGGGTGCTTTACTGCAGGAGGGACTGGTTCACTTCACAAAATAGATGGCATCATGAGGCAGGAAAATGATGTGGATATATTGATGCAACATCTCAAGACATTAGTCAGGAAGATAAAGCTTGGTCTCAAAGGGGTCTTCCAAATGTACATTGACCCCGAGCAGACTTCCAAAGTTGTGGAAAAATGGCTTAAGGACAACAAAGTCAAGGTATTGGCGTGGCCATCACAAAGCCCTGACCTCTATCCTGTCGAAAATGTGTTTATACTTGGTTACTATTGTTTGTTCAGATGAAAGTGGAACCTACAGGCGTTTGTAAATTGCTCCCAAGGATGGACCAGACTTGTGGCGTTCTACAACTTGTTTCTGAGGTCTTGGCTGATTTCTTTTGATTTCCCCATGATGTCAAGCAAAGAGGCACTGAGTTTGAAGGTCGGACTTGAAATACATCCACAGGTACACCTCCAATTGACTCAAATTATGTCAATTAGCCTATCTGAAGCTTCTAAAGCCATGACATCATTTTCAGGAATTTTCCAAGATGTTTAAAGGCAGTCAACTTAGTGTATGTAAACTTCTGACCCGCTGGAATTGTGATACAGTGAATTATAGGTGAAATAATCTGTCTGTAAACAATTGTTGGAAAAATTACTTGTGTCATGCACAAAGTAGATGTCCTAACCAACTTGCCAAAACTATAGTTTGTTAACAAGAAATTTGTGGAGTGGTTGAAAATGAGTTTTATTGACTCCAACCTAAGTGTATGTAAACTTCCGACTTCAACTGTATATATTATTGCCCCACCTGCCCTGAATGACGGGTCGCCACTGTTCATTAGGCACCCAATGGAAGAAAACAGACTGAAACTGGGAGGGACTACCTGAGCTCCAATAAGAAACGCTTGTTTTCATATTCCATTGCAATACATATTGTTTACGGTTTGCAGTAATGAATACAGTTATAACATACATACAGTAACTACGGCAACACATAACACATGTTTGGCTCTGTTCTGTCACATGTAGTCACATTTTCAATAATATTGCTAAGCACTATAATGGAAATATAACCAAACTGTTTGTTTCCTTTACAATCTCTATAATGTAATTGAATACAGCTGCTTTAATAAGAGGGGGGAGTTGGAGCTTCCTTAAGTTTGCCTGTTTGTTCAGGGGCTTGGAGGAATAGTATTCAGTGTGAATGAGAAGTCAGGGAGAATCTGCTTACATTGGGGTCAATTAACAAGACAATGGGGAGGGATTGTAAAGAATCAATGAGGCTATTTGTCAGCACACATCTGATTTGTGTAAATTAGCCTCCAAACTATAATTATCACCTACAATTAGTGGGAGGAAATGTATGTTTAGATTGTTGACAAAACCGATTAACTGGTGAATTCTCCTCCAGTGCCAACCAAAGACAAACCGCTCTGTCTCCTGCAGCAAATACCTAGTCTGTGTTCACAATGGCACCCTATTCCCTATATCAGGGCTCTCCAGCCCTGTTCCTGTAGGTTATCTAGCGCACCTGATTCTAATAATTAGCTGATTGATAAGCTGTATCAGGTTAGTTACAACTGGGGTTGGAGCGGAAACCTACAGGAGGGTAGCAGGGTTGGAACAGGGTTGGAGAGCCCTACCCTATAAAGTACACCACTTTTTCTCAAAAGAAGTATGAAGGGAATTCGATGCCATTTGGGACACACACAAGAGTAGTCATTACTGCCCCTGCAATACACAGCCAGCCTTTAAGACTGCAGTAATACAGAACCAACTCTCCTATTCAATTCAAAAACACATGAGGACGAAAGGAAGAGCTGTAATGTCATATCGAATAGGTTACAATACATCATGCAATTATGCTCTACAATAACATACAGTTGAAGTCAGAAGTTTACATACACTTAGGTTGGAGTCATTAAAACACATTTTTCAACCACTCCACAAATTTCTTGTTAACAAACTATAGTTTTGGCAAGTCGGTTTGAACATCTACTTTGTGCATGACACAATTAATTATTCCAACAATTGTTTACAGACAGATTATTTCACTTATAATTCAATGTATTACAATTCCAGTGGGTCAGAAGTTTACATACACTACATACACATGTTCCTTTAAACAGCGTGGAAAATTCCTGAAAATGATGTCATGGCTTTAGAAGCTTCTGATAGGCTAATTGACATCATTTGAGTCAATTGGAGGTGTATCTGTGGATGTATTTCAAGTCCTACCTTCAAACTCAGTGCCTCTTTGCTTGACATCATGGGAAAATCAAAAGAAATCAGCCAAGACCTCAGAAAAAAAAATGGTAGACCTCCACAAGTCTGATTCATCATTGGGAGCATTTTCCAAACGCCTGTAGGTACTGCGTTCATCTGTACAAACAATAGTATGCAAGTATAATCACCATTGGACCACACAGCCGTCATACCGCTCAGGAAAGAGATGTGTTCTGTCTCCTAGAGATGAACGTACTTTAGTGCAAAAAGTGCAAACCAATCCCAGAACAACAGCAAAGAACCTTGTGAAGATGCTGGAGGAAACAGTTACAAAAGTATCTATATCCACAGTAAAACGAGTCTTATATCGACATAACCTGAAAGGCCGCTCAGCAAGGAAGAATCCACTGCTCCAAAACCGCCATAAAAAAGCCAGACTACGGTTTGCAACTGCATATGGGGACAAAGATCGCACTTTTTGGAGAAATGTCCTTTGGTCAGATGAAACAAAAATATAACTTTTTGGCCATAATGACCATCGTTATGTTTGGAGGAATAAGGGGGACGCTTGCAAGCCGAAGAACACCATCCCAACCGTGAAGCACGGGATGGCAGCATCATGTTGTGGGGGTGCTTTGCTTCAGGAGGGACTGGTGCACTTCACAAAATAGATATCATCATGAGGAGGGGAAATGATGTGGATATATTGAAGCAACATCTCAAGACATTAGTCAGGAAGATAAAGCTTGGTTGCAAATGGGTCTTCCAAATGGACATTGACCCCAAGCATACTTCCAAAGTTGTGGCAAAATGGATAAGGACAACAAAGTCAAGGTATCGGAGTGACCATCACAAAGCCCTGACCTCAATCCTACTGAAAATTTGTAAGCAGAACTGAGAAAGTGTGTGCGAGCAAGGAGGCCTACAAACCTGACTCAGTTACACCAGCTCTGTCAGGAGGAATAGGCCAAAATTCACCCAACTTATTGTGGGAAGCTTGTGGAAGGCTACCCGAAATGTTTGACCCAAGTTAAACAATTTAAAGGCAATGCTACCAAATACTAATTGAGTGTATGTAAACTTCTGACCCACTGGCAATGTGATGAAAGAAATAAAAGCTGAAATAAATCATTCTCTCTACTATTATTCTGACATTTCACATTCTTAAAATAAAGTGGTGATCCTAACTGACCTACAACAGGGAGTTTTACTGGCATTAAATGTCAGGAATTGTGAAAAACTGAGTTTAAATGTATTTGGCTAAGGTGTATGTAAACTTCCGACTTAAACTGTACATAGGTAGTTGGCTGATGACAAGAGAAATCAAGAGGCGAAACTAGAAAATTTGATTAACTTTGCTGAAATCATCATAAGCTGTCACCTTAGAGATCCTTTTTATGTCTCCATTTTGGTTTGGTCAGGGCGTGAGTTGGGGTGGGCATTCTATGAGTGTGCAAAGCTGTCATCGAGCAAAGGGTGGCTACTTTGAAGAATCTCAAATATAAAATATATTTTGATTTGTTTAACACTTTTTTGGTTACTAAATGATTCCATGTGTGTTATTTCATAGTTTTGATGTCTTCACTATTATTCTACGATGTAGAAAATCATAAAAAATAAAGAAAAACCCTTGAATGAGTAGGTGTGTCCAAACTTTTGACTGGTATTGTATATATGGGGTGTGAAGACTGTGTGACTGTTACATCACTAGAAAGAGGGAAGGCATAATTTTATGGGTAGGCATAGTTTGATGGAACAGCTATGCTGATCAAAACAGTAATTTAGCCGGTGAGATAAAATAGACAGATGTTGCAATTAATGAACGTGCCTCTATAACAACATATATTGAACGAGGTTCGAAGAGTACACCAAAGACAATTACCAAAATAATGACAAATGAGCAAATAACTGATGCACTGAAAAAATATATAACGCATTGTATTTACCAGCTACTAATGAGGGGGTCTTTGTGAAGACACATTCAAGATACACGTTGTTCAGATATGGTCGGAAGTTTGACTAAGCTAATGAAGGCTCTTTAAGTCCACATCTCTCCATCTAATGGTTCTTAAATGGAGGCACCCACCACCCAACACCCGTCCCCACCATGTCTCTATACACATTCCTTGTGTTTTCGACAATGGCAACACTTCCTTTTTGGCCTAATGGGCAGGGAGTCCCAGCCATTGTGGCCTGATTAAGATGGCCCATTCCAGGCTCAGCCTCTCTAATTGCTGTGGCTTTGTGTGGCTCCGCTACTGTAAGAATGAATGAGACACAATTAATCACCCTATAAGTCCTGGGCCTCAGCAAATCCCTGAGTACCCCCATGAAGAGCGGAGAGTGGAGGGAGAGAAATGAGAGGAGGGGAGAGAGAGGAGAAAGAGGAGGGGAGAGAGGAGGGGAGAAAATAGGGGATAGTCGAGGGGAGAGAGTAGGAGGGGATATGAGGGGAGAGAGGAGAAGAGGAGATGGGAGAGAGGAGGGGAGAGGACGGGAGAGAGGAGGGGGAGGGGGAGAGGAACGGAGAAGCTCAGACCTATTGTCCAAAAAAGGGCTGTGCCGGTTTCTTTCTTAGTAATATAGGTGTTTTTACTCAAAGTCGCTCATAATTAGGCGCATGAGAGAGGAAGAGAAAAGGAGGTGAAAGGAGAAGAGGAGGGAGGGATAGGGGTGTTCAATAGGCAATTGCAAAAGGCCTGTAGGTACAAAGGCAAAATAATGACATGTCAGATGACCGGAGGAGAGAAATGAAGAGAGAGAGAGTGGTGGAGGAATGAGAGATAGAGAGGATAGGGAAGAAAGGGGACAAATAGATAGAGAGGTGAAAACACACAGCTAGCCAAAAGGAATAAAACCCTGACAGGACCTTTCCTCTTTCTGCGCCCATTAGGATATGGGAATGCCCTGACATTGAGTGATATGTATTCTGAGAGTGAAAGAAAGGCTGAAGTAGACAGCATGTTAAAGGGACCTTTGAGACCAGCCCATAGTCTGACTCAAGAGGGAAATGTTCCTGTGTTCTCCAGGCAGGAGCACGGTGTGGGAAGCAAGCTAGGCTGGTGCTGAGGAGGAGTTGGAGCATTGCTTCCAAATGACACTCTATTCCCTATTTAGTGCACTACTTTTGACCAGGGCACATAGGGATCTGGTCAAAAGTAGTGCCCTAGGGAATAGAGTGCCATGTAGAACACACTCACATCTTTACAGAGGAGCTCTTGACTAGGACAACTCACAGCAGTGTTCCCCTGGCTGAAGTTATAATGTTATTTTTCTCTGTCATTCAAGACTGGCGATTTTGAACAGTTCTTGTGTGAAATATACACAGCTCTTCCACTGTCTGGTGGCAGACTGAGACTCCTGAGAATGACACCTGTCATTGTTAGACTTTCTGTCTATCAAATTGTATGCAAAATGCCTCTCTGCTTGAAAAATATCCAGTGTCACATGCATTCTTAATCTACGTGAACAGCAAATCTAAATAATATATACAGTGGGTATCATAAGTATTCACCCCCTTGGATTTCTTCACATTTTATTGTGTTACAAAGTGGGTGTTACGAATCCCGCCGAGGATGGTGCCTCTTCCCGTTCGGGCGGCGCTCGGCGGTCGTCGTCTCCGGTCTACTAGCTGCCACCGATCCCCTTTTCTGTTTTCTTTTGAGTTGGTCTAATTTGTATCACCTGTTTTGTGTTTAGGGTAGGGGGTATTTAAACCCAGTTGGCCCGCCGACTTTTGTGCGGGCTTGTTATTCTGTTTGTGTTGGTGGTGTTCCTTATAGTGGATTTCAGTCCTACTTTTATTGGACAGTATTTTGACGCACCCGTTGTTTGTGTGGCGTCGCCGTTTATGTAATTTATTTCTGGAAGAAATAAATATCCACTTGTTGGAGATTACCCTGCTCTCTGCACCTGACTCTTTCATTCCACCATTGGAACTGTTACAGTGGGATTAAAATAGATGTAATTGTCATTTTTTGTCAACGATCTACACAAAATAATCTAATGTCAAAGTGGAAGAAAAATCGAAATAAAACACTACTATACCTTGATTAGATAACTATTAGCCCCCCTGAGTCAATACATGTTAGGAACAGTTATGGCAGCAATTATAGATGTGAATCTTCTTGGGTAAGTCTCGAAGAGCTTTGCACATCTGGATTGTGAAATATTTGCCCATTATTCTTTTCAAAATTCTTCAAGCTCTTTCAAGATGTTGGGGATCATGGCTGGACAGCAATTTTCAAGTCTTGCCATATATTTTCAAACATATTTAAGTCAAAACTGTAATTTGGCACATCAGGAACATTCACTGTCTTCTTGGTAAGCAAGTCCAGTGTAGATTTGGCCTTGTGTTGTAGGTTATTGTCCTGCTGTCCTGTCTGGAACCAACAGGACCCTGAACAGCTTCTAATCCCAAGCCATAAGACTGCTAAATAGTTAGTTAAACAGTTAACCAATAGCCACCCGGGCTGTCTGCATTGACCCTTTTTGCATGAACTCTTTTGCCTCATCATATACGCTGCTGTTACTGATTATTGTCTATCCTAGTCACTCTATCTCTACCTATATGTACATATCTAACTCAATTACCTCGTACCCTGCACATAAAGCAGATTGAAACAGGTTTTCCTCAAGGATTTTCCCTGTGCTTAGCTCCATCTCGTTTATTTTAATCATAAAAAACTCCCAGGTCTTTGCCGATGTCAAGCATACCCATACCTTGATGCAGCCACCACCATGCTTGAAAATAGGAAGGCATTTACTCAGCGATGTGTTGTGTTGGATTTTCCCCAAACATAAGGCTTTGCATTTAAGCCAAAAAATGTATTCCTTTGGTGTGATTTTTGTAGTATTAAATCAAATCAAATTTTATTTGTCACATACATATGGTTAGCAGATGTTAATGCGAGTGTAGCAAAATGCTTGTGCTTCTAGTTCCGACCATGCAGTGATATCTAACAAGTAATCTAACCTAACAATTTCACAACAACTACCTTATACACACAAGTGTAAAGGAATGAATAAGAATATGTACATAAAAATATATGAATGAGTGATGGCCGAACGACATAGGTAAGATGCAGTAGATGGTATAGAGTACAGTGTATACATATGAGATGAGTAATGTAGGGTATGTAAACATTATATAAAGTGGCTAGTGATACATGTATTATGTAACAGTATAACTTTAAACCGTCCCCTCGCCCCGACCCCGGCGCGAACCAGGGACCCTCTGCACACATCAACGACGGTCGCCCACGAAGCATCGTTACCCATCGCTCCACAAAGGCCACGGCCCTTGCAAAGCAAGGGGCAACACTACTTAAATCTCAGAGCAAGTGACGTAACTGATTGAAATGCTACTAGCGCGTACCCGCTAACTAGCTAGCCACATCCGTTACAATTACATACATTTTTCCATTATTAAAGTGGCTAGAGTTGAGTCAGTATGTTGGCAGCAGCCACACAATGTTAGTGATGGCTGTTTAACAGTCTGAAGGCCTTGAGATAGAAGCTGTTTTTCAGTCTCTCGGTCCCCGCTTTGATGCACCTGTTCTGACCTCGCCTTCTGGATGATAGTGGGGTGAACAGGCAGTGGCTCGGGTGGTTGTTGTCCTTGATGATCTTTTTGGACTTCCTGTGACATCGGGTGGTGTAGGTGTCCTGGAGGGCAGGTAGTTTGCCCCCGGTGATGCGTTGTGCAGACCTCACTACCCTCTGAAGAGCCTTACGGTTGTGGGCGGAGCAGTTGCCGTACCAGGCGGTGATACAACCCGACAGGATGCTCTCGATTGTGCATCTGTAAAAGTTTGTGTTTTTGGTGACAAGCCGAAGGCTGTTTTATCTTTTGTAGTCCGTGATTGACTGTAGACCCTGCCACATACCTCTCGTGTCTGAGCCGTTGAATTGCAACTCTACTTTGTCTCTATACTGATGCTTAGCTTGTTTGATTGCCTTGCGGAGGGAATAGCTACACTGTTTGTATTCGGTCATGTTTCCGGTCACCTTGCCCTGACTAAAAGCAGTGGTTCGTGCTTTCAGTTTTGCGTGAATGCTACCATCAATCCACGGTTTCTGGTTGGGGAATGTTTTAAGAGACGCTGTGGATACAACATCACCGATTCACTTACTAATAAACTCGCTCACCGAATCAGCGTATTCGTCAATGTTGTTGTTGGACGCAATGCGGAACATATCCCAATCCACGTGATCAAAGCAGTCTTGAAGCGTGGAATCAGATTGGTCGGACCAGCGTTGAACAGACCTGAGCACGGGTGCTTCCTGTTTTAGTCTCTGTCTATAGGCTGGGAGCAACAAAATGGAGTCGTGGTCAGCTTTTCCGAAAGGAGGGCGGGGGAGGGCCTTATATGCGTCGCGGAAGATAGAATAACAATGATCCAGGGTTTAGTTACTTTAGTTTAGTTCTTTGTTGCATACAGGATACATGTTTTGGAATAGTTTTCTTCTTTGTATTGTTCATCTTCTTTTCATTTAGGTAATTATTGTGGAGTCATTACAATGTTGTTGATTGTCACGTTCCTGACCTGTTTTCCATTGTTTTTGTATGTGTTTAGTTGGTCAGGGCGTGAGTTGGGGTGGGGATTCTATGTGTTGTGTTTCTATGTTGGGTTTAATGTGTTGCCTGATATGGTTCTCAATTAGAGGCAGGTGTTTGACGTTTCCTCTGATTGAGAACCATATTAAGGTAGGCTGTTCTCACTGTTTGTTTGTGGGCGATTGTCTTCCGTGTTTGTGTCTGTGCACCACACGGGACTGTTTCGTTTGTTCGTTCGTTTGTGTAGTCTGTACCTATTCGTGCGTTCTTCGTGTATATGTAAGTTATCAAGTTCAGGTCTGTCTACGTTCGTTTTGTTGTTTTGTATTTTCCGAGGTTTTTCCGTATTCGTTTTTTCCATTAATAAATATTCATGTCTGCATACAACGCTGCATTTTGGTCCGACCCTTACTCCTTCTCCTCATCCGAGGAGGAGGAAGTAGACAGCCGTTACATTGATCCATCCTCAGTTTACTCCCATCACAGCCATTGAACTCCATAGCTGTTTTAAAATCACCAATGTCCTCAATGTGACATCCCTGAGCAGTTTCCTTCCTGTCCTGCATCTCAGTTCAGAAGGACTGTATCTGTCATATGTCTGAGTGGTTAAATACATCATCCACAGTATAATTATTTACTTGACCATGCTTAAAGAGATATTCAATGTCTGATTTGGTATTGTTACCCATATACCAATCACTGCCCTTCTTAGGCATTCGAAAAGCTCCCTGGACGTTGTAGTTGAATCTGTGCTTGAAATTCAATACCTGAAATAGGGACCTTACAGATGTTGCTTGTATGGGGGACAGAGTAAGGGGTAGTCATTAAAAAATATTGGCAACCAGGGCCTAAAATTAATGTTTTGGTCCACCAGCCACTGTGGCATGTGTACTGAACAAAAATATAAACGCAACATGCCACAATTTCAACGATTTTACTGAGTTACAATTGTTATAAGGAAATCAGTCAATTGTACTGTTAAATTCTCAAAAATTATGTTGGAGGCGGCTTATGGTAGAGAATTTAACATTAAATTATCTGGCAACACCTCTGGTGGACATTCCTGAAGTTAGCATGCCAATTGCATGCTCCCTCAGAAGTTGAGGCATCTGTGGCATTGTGTTATGTGACAAAACTGCACATTTTAAAGTGGCCTTTTATTGTTCCCAGCACAAGGTACACCTATGTAATGAGCATGATGTTTAATCAGCTTTTTGATATGCCACACCTGTCAGGTGGATGGATTATCTTGTCAAAGGAGAAATGCTCACTAACAGCGATGTAAACGAATACCCTTTTTGTGTGTACGGAACATTTCAAGAATCTATTATTTCAGCTCATGGACCAACACTTTACATGTTGCGTTTATATTTTTGTTCATTGTAGATAAAAAAAAATCTACCAGCCAAAATCTCCCAGAATCTCAGTTAAAATATTACATTAAAAAAACAGAAGACCACGCTTTAGAATGTTTCTAAAACAAGAAATGCATTAGTAAGAAGTAATGTGGTATATTTAAGCAATAAGGCCCGAGGGGGTGTGGTATACGGCGAATATATCACGGCTGAGGGCTGTTCTTAGCACGACGCAACGCGGAGTGCCTGGACACAGCCCTTAGCCGTGGTATATTGGTCATATACCACAAACCCCCGAGGCTACCAACGTAATTAGAGCAGTAAAAATAAATGTTTTGTCATACCCGTGGTAAACGGTCTGATATTCCACAGCTGTCAGCCAATCAGCATTCAACATTCAGCATTTCCTTTAACCAAAATATCAGAGAGAAAATGTTCAGCTGACCCTTTAAGAGTGGGGGGTTACCATGGTAACGGAGCCACTCGGGTCATGTCATTGTGTGTCTGCCTGTGTGAGATTTTGGATCTTACTAGTAGACAGTGTCTCTTCGCTATCAGTTGAAGAAGCAGCAGACTCAAACTAACATTGAAAAACAACTGAGCTGTGAACAAAACACGAAGACGAAGTCTCACTGTTGACTTTTGAGTAAATTAGACCAAACTTTTAAGCCTGTGCGCAGCGCAGAGTCCTTGTGATTATGTTCTTTGTTAAGCCAAATGTTACTCCTGAACTAATTTAGGCTTGCCTAAACAAAGGGGGTTAATACTTATGCAACAACTATATTTTAGTTAGGTCCCATTTAATTTGATTAATTTTATATATGAAAAAAATATTTTCACTTTGACATTATGAGTAGGCAATTTTGTCTAGGTCAATGACAAAACAATCACAATTAAATATATTTCAATCCCATTTAGTAATGCAACAAAATGTAAAAAAATCCAAGGGGTGTGAATACATATGATACCCACTGTGCCTATGGCTCTTTATGGGTAATGATGGCAAAATATACTTATGATGGGTATCAGTATGAAATCAATCCAGATTCTCCTCAATAAGCCTCTCCATTCAACTATTGTCCTTTATTTAATCATGAATTACCACAGGATATATTAGATTAGAACTACTTTAGAATTACTAATGATAACTGAAGTGAGGAGCTGAAGGATTTCAGGGTGGTATTTTTTTTACAAGCTTGGCAATGCAGTAGAGTAGAGTCATTTATTATTTTGTATGTTAATCCCAAGACATTCATGAAAGTCATTTCAGTCTTCTGGCTGTTATTTTATCTCAAACCCTCTCAGTCACATCTCTTGCCTCTGGCTGATCGCAACAGCGAACAAGACAATGATCTCAGTGAAAGTTCAGTCTGTCTGCAGCTCTCGCAAAAAAACACACTAGTCCCTCACACACCTTAGTGTGCATCCCAAATGGCAGCCTATTCCCTATATAGGGCATTACTTTTAACCAGAGCCCTATGGGGCCTGGTCAAAAGTAATGCACTAAATAGGGAATAGGATGCCATTTGAGATGTACCTTAGTGCCTGGCCAAGTTCTTTTAGTGAGTGCTACCTCTCAACTCCTGACTGAACCCCCTTTGTTTCTCCTGTGGCTCTCTTTAGTATAGGCTGCAGCCTGCAGCCATTCCACGTTGGATTTGGACCCTATCATGTATCACACTGCTAAGTAGACCAGGCCTGGGCCTCACTCCATTCAGCCAGCCAGGATGGCCAGTCAGTGCTATTAGTCTGTGCTGTCCTCCCCATACCTGTCCAAACGGAAGGGAACACTACCACTACCTCGCTCTCCAGCCAAGGTGAATTAAATGAGGAGAAAACTGAAGCGAAGAGGAAATTCAGCAACTCTTGGAGGACAGTGGAAGTGGATAAATGTGTGTCTTTATTGTTAAAGGTTTTAACAACAAAGAAGCTGTTTAATCCACTGCCACTGTTCTCCAAGAGTTGCTGAATCTCCTCTTCACTGCACATACCTGTCATCTTATTACTGCTGCCTGCCTGCCTACCCTGTCTACTCTGTCTTCCCTGTCTTCCTGCCTGCCATGTCTTCCCTGTCTACCCTGTCTGCCCTGCCTCCCCTGTCCCCCCTGTCTGCCAGCCTGCCCTGTCCCCCCTGTCTGCCTTGTCTGCCTGCCTGTACTGTCTCCCCTGCCTGCCCTTACTCCCCTGTCTGCACGGTCTGTCTTGTCTGCCTGCCTGTCCTGTCTCCCCTGTCTGCCAGCCTGCCCTGTCTCCCGTCTGCCCTGTCTTCCTTGTCTGCCTGGCTGTCCTGTCTGCAAAACATGGCTCTCTGTGTCTCTCGCTGTCCTAGTGAAGGGCCGTCAACACAGCAGTCTGTTCACACCAATTTCTCCTAGTTATAATGTTTGAATAGTACTATTGCTTTGCTACAGTTGTGTGTCTCATTGCATTTCTCCTAGTTATAATGTTTGAATAGTACTATTGCTTTGCTACAGTTGTGTGTCTCATTGCATTTATCCTAGTTATATTGTTTGAATAGTACTATTGCTTTGCTACAGTTGTGTGTCTCATTCCATTTATCCTAGTTATATTGTTTGGTTGATACTTATTGCTCTATAGTTGTGGACAAAGTGTTATTCGTCACATGGTCTCTCCTCTGTTATTGGCAACTATGATACAACAACAGTGTAGTAAATATGGCCATAAAACATCATGGCTTTTATATGTGTGAAATGATAAGCATGCCACGCTGCATAATGGTGTAATCATTAACTAAAATAAAAACATACTCTATTGTTCAAGTGCATGGATACCGTCATCTGTCACGCCCTGACCTTAGAGAGCCGTTTTATTTCTCTATTTGGTTAGGTCAGGGTGAGTGTGGTTCCCAATCAGAGACAGCTGTCTATCGTTGTCTCTGATTGGGAATCATACTTAGGCAGCCCTTTTTCCCACTTTCTGTTGTGGGATCTTGTCTTTTGTGTTGCAGGTTGTTGCACGCCTAGCTTTACGTTCGTTGAGTTGTTTTTTTTGTTGTTTTTTGTGGAACATTTATTAATAAAGAAAATGTACGCCTACCACGCTGCACCTTGGTTCATTTATGACGGAGGACAGCGAGCGTAACACACTTTCCCTGGCTGACACTGATGTACCATTTAAAAATGTGTTAACATTTACTGTTCTGTTGTTGCTTCCTGCAAATCAGGATTGCATCCCAAATGGCACCGTATATAGTGCACTACTTTTGACCAGTGCCCTATGAGCTCTGGTGAAAAGTAGTGCACTAAAAAGGGAGCCATTTAGGACACAAAGCCAGTTGGTGATAAAAATAGTAGATTTACATTATGACGCACATGCATCAGAATCCAGCCACTCTATTGGACACATACAGAGTTATTGCAGTTTCTGGAATTTTTAATAAAGAATTTCTTCATGGTTTTATTAGCATGTATTTCATATCTTTATATTCTTTATGCAAAGTGTTGTAAAGTTTGAAGAGCTCAACGGGTCAATCGCTATAACAAAGTGTATTGTACAAAACCTCCCTCAAAATACCATGTGTTTTCACTGCATGAGTACACATTGTACAGTATGCAAGAAAATATTTTTGCATGTGTCTGATTGCAGGAGATGCCTATCTAGTAAAACATGGACTCTCAACAGAAGCCCGCGTGGACATTTAGCAAGGCAGCCACAGACAGTCATGTGCAGGACTTTTACAGGCGTACCTTCCTGGCAGGCCCAGAGGGTCCACTTTGTGGCTGAACAACATGGGCAATAAGAACGAAGTTCTTACTACTGGCTCAAAGGTCCTTCTATAAATGCCATAAACCAAAATGACATCCACTTAATCACAGCGTGGTGTTGTTTACAATCCCTCAAAACTGTAAATCTATATTGGAATATATCACACAATGATAAACCACATTTAGATGTTTTAAAGACATGCTGAAGTGTGACTGCTGAAATGGGAACTGCCTAATAATTGGGTGTTAAGTAAAAATCAGTGTGACACTAAAAATATCTATGACATCTCACAGACGACCACAGGGAGTAATTGCATAGTTAATGTATGTTTCAACCACAGGCAGTCCCAAGTCAGTAGGTGTTTCTATCAGAGGCCAGAAAAGGTATTCCCTACAGGTTATTTTTTCCCTTTCTCTCTCCCTGCCCCCTCCTATCTATTTAGTCCATTTTGAATTCAGCCTGTACCAACAAAATGTGGAATAAGTCAAGGTGTGTGAATACTTTCTGAATACTATCTGTTGATAGTTTCATGGACAGTGCATTATGCTACTGAACGTACATAGCCTATGTGGAACCAGCAAAAGTACTATCAACATATGACCAGATTGATTCTCTCTCATTCACAATGGGCAACGATCACTTTCAGAGTGAACGTCAAACATATGTATCTATTTCTTGGACAGTAAACACCACGTTACATCCTTATGTCATGGATAAATATAGCACCCACTATAGAATAACAGAAACAATATCTCCATGGTAATGAAACACAGGATAGAAGCATACAGGGCTTCTCGGATTAGTAGGTACAGGCAGTCGGGAATCAGACTGTACTGTATAACTTTGCAATATAATAGTTGATGGTGCAGTACCAGTCAAAAGTTTGGACACACCTACTTAGTCCAATTTAAAAATATATATATTTTCTACATTGTAGAATAATAGTGAAGACATCAAAACTATGAAATAACATAAGGAATCATCTGGTAACCAAAAAGGTGTTTAATATTTGAGATTCTTCAAAGAAGCCACCCTTTTCCTTCAAGTGCAGTCGCAAGTACACACTTAAAAATAATCTGTCGCAATACTCCTGACCTTTGACCTAGTCTTGGGAACAGCCTCCTCATACCTTGTCTTAATGCCTGTATTGTAGGCCTACAGCCATCTCCCTCTCTCTTCGTTAGCCTATGACAACACTAATGTTATCTCACTAATGCAGGTTCTGGCATCAGAGGAAACTGCACCCTTTATTGACACTTTAACACAGCGATAGTAAGGCCTATTCTGTGGTGAAATAGCTTTAATGACTGAGCTAATGAACGCTGGACATGTACTTAGTCATTCCTAGCCTGACAGACACGTCTCTCTCTCTCACACACACTGCTCTGTGTTGGTTTTTCTAAAACACAAATTCTGTCACACTGGTTTTCATTTATCCCCTCTCCTCTGCTCCCTCTCTCTCTCTCTCTGCTTATTCTCCTGTTCCAGCCACTAGAGCCTCAGCCGTGCTGTCTCAGGCTGGTTAAGCAGGTATGCAGAACTACAACTTTTTCCAGTTTATATTAACACTTCATGATAGGCTTTCCCTTTCCTTTCCCTCTCTTTCTCTCTCCCCCAGTTCTCCCTCTCTCCCCCAGTCCTCATGCTCGTCTGGGGAGGTTGGTTCTGGAGCTCTCGATTCAATGTGAAGCTGTCAGTGTGTTAGTCTGTGGCTGTGTCCCAAATAACACCCCATTCCCTATATAGTGCACTACATTTGTCAAATGTAGTGCACTCTATAGGTAATAGGGTGCCATTTGGGACTCAATCGGTGTGTCAGGATTATTTCTCCCGTGGACCAAGGGGCTTGGCCCACAGCCGGGGCTGCCCGGTGCCGTCTGGCCTGGTCGGCTTGTCACGGCTATGTGGAATGTGTCGAGTGGGTGCAACCCATAGGTCCCTGCACCGTGTACATGCTGAAGTAGGGCTGCTGTTAGGCTGCTGTTTGGACCCTGACATGGGCAAACATAGCAGGACATCGCTGAAGGTTAAGCTGCTCGGTCAACGCCCTGGACTGCACTACCGGGGTGGGGCGTTTGTGTGCGTGCGTGCGTGTATGTGCACGTTTGT
Organism: Salvelinus fontinalis; assembly: GCF_029448725.1. Lineage (NCBI taxonomy): Eukaryota > Metazoa > Chordata > Actinopteri > Salmoniformes > Salmonidae > Salvelinus > Salvelinus fontinalis. The sequence continues at coordinate 23,766,207 of NC_074690.1, read as the reverse complement.
GTCTAGGTCAGGGTTTTTCAACTCTTACCCTATGAGGTCCACAGCCTGCTGGTTTTCTGTTCTACGTGATAATTAATTGTACACACCTGGTGTTCCAGGTATAAATTGTTCCCTGATTAGAGGTAAACAATTAAAAAATGCAGTGGAACTGTCTTCGAGGTCCAGAGTTGGGTTTGAGGGGTAATATGCTGAGCATTTTGATTTGCAATCTTCTCTCATGTTGTTACATATGATCTGATAACCATCTTGAATGAGTTTTCCAGTCCTGCAGCATTGGAAACCAGGGGCTGCATCCCTAATGGCACACTATTGCCTATTTAGTGCACTACATTTTACGTAGTGCACTAAGTAGGGTATTGGGTTTAATTTAGGACTCAGCCCAGAGGTAAAGGGGGCAATAGGTTCACTAGTGGTAAAAACCCACAATCTACACAGAGGGCATGATGCCAACTCCCCACTTGCCTGAGAGGATAAGGGCAAGGCTTTTTTAGTTTTAAAGTGATGGGATGCTACAAATCTCCTCTTTAACCATAAAACAAAATGGCTTCCGGAGTTTAAAGAGTATAAAGATTTTCCAATAGCAGTATTTACTAGTACTAACTCCATTTATCAGAAATCTGCTGTAATAAATCACATTGACTTTAGAGACTGAGGGGGCACATTATCCCAGAGGTCACTACTGTTAAATCAGGACAAGATATACTGTAGTTTAGGATCCCATTATTACTGAGCTCCTAGTCTCTCGTGGCCATCCTTCCAAATCTTGCCTCATTGACTCGACAATTCCGAACAGAAAGTGAGAAGCCTGGGCTTTCCGAGGCAACTGAAATGTAACCCTGCATAGACAATGTGTGACACAACTGTATCGTGTCCAGAACATTTTAGTTTGATTCCAAGCTGCCTGAAATCTCTACCATGCTGGGAAAAGAGAAAAGTTACATTACAAAATGTCTTCCTTTTCCACGGTGGCTTTGCCTAATTACTCAGAGAAATTATCTCAGTGAGCAGTCAAACTGCCTCCAAAATTTGACCCTATTTGCTATATAGTGCACAACTTTTTACCAGAGCCCACTCTATTCACTATATAGTGCACTACTTTTGACCAGGGCTCTGGTGAAAAGTAGTAGTGCACTATATAGTGAAATAGGGTGTGTTTTGGGACTGAGGGCCACTGAGTAGTCTAGCCCAGGCATTCCCTCAGATGAGAGGTTAGCAATAAACCATCATGAATAGCTCAAAGTGCACCAGCTAGTAGGATTCCAGCTTGTCGTCACAGTTCTAATGAATCCCTGGTTGTGTGAAGCCGGACCGGCCCTATTTACCTTACTGAGGACGTCATAGCAGCAGAAGAAAGAGTATAATTATAAACATGGCATAAATGTTTCCAATTGTTCCCTTTAAAATAGCCCCATGCTTCAGGGTTTATTGACGTTTAGAGAACAAGTGTTAATTTAGAAGGGCACACATGGCACCCTAGGTGTGTTGGGCTCACATGTTACTAAATTAACTATGTAGACTAGGAACAGGTTCTTTATTTTTCTCTCAGAGATCCATCATTCGCTTTCCAATGGATTTGTTTATTAGCTGTTATTAATGTACCTGTTACAGTATGTTTTTCATTATGTACTTCATTATCATGTTTACCAGCCAGGTACTTTCAGAAACTACATTCATACCAATCCCATCTTTGTAAAAGGCAATGCATGCTGGCCAGCTCTTATACAATCATACTATGTGAGCGAGCCCTAGGCCTACTCAGCAGAGTACTGTGTTCACTGACCTGCTCTGCTCTGCTCCTCTCAGCAGTAGATTGATTGGAGGGGTGGGCCTTCTTTGTTAAGGTAACATGCTGGAGGTAAGCTCATTCAATAGATACAACCTTTGTCACCTCAGGGCTACTGGGGAGGGAAGTGTGTGTGTGCATGTGTGCGTGTGCGTGCGTGTGTGTGCGTGTGCGTAGTTGGGGGCCCAGATACACCTAAAATAAAATACTATTTTATTTGTCACATGCACCAAATACAACAGGTGCTTACTCACAGGCTTTTTTCCCAACGAGGCAGAGTTAAATAAGAAAAATAGAAAACACATGAAAAATAAAACTGATTAGCAGCAAATCTCTGGGTATATAAAACAGACAGTCTGCTACAACTACAGGTTGGGGAATGAATCAGCACTTGGAAAGTGTTGGTGTTGGGGGTGTAGGGTGATGTTGACCTTAGACACTGATCTTGGGTCAGTATAGCATTTTCCCCACTAATGGTTAAGGTTTTGGGGGAGGGAAAGCTGATCCTAGATCTGTACCTAGGAAGAACTTCACCCTGAAGCGAGGTGGGCAGTACTGAGAGGCACAGCTCAGTTATGTTTGTAAATTGGTTATTCATTGGGTGCTAAGAACTCAGCAACAGGGCAGTATCCCATCAGAGATGAAGGGTGGCATCCTATTTTTCAAAGACCTCTCTGATGAGAGTAGGCTACCCGTCCTGTTGAGGGAGGATGCAGAGAGCTGTTGGTTGGCAGCGCACTACATTGCTGCCTGCCATAAGATGAGGGACAGTGTCTGACAGACCAATCAACCTGCACATGTCCTCTACTGTATGATTATTGTTATTGTTGAATGTATGGTTATTTTGACCCTTGGTTATTTTTGTTACTGTTGTCCCGTTGACAATTTTGATTCTTATTATCTTAATATTGTAAATATCTAAAGTAAGCTTTGGCAACATGTACATTGTTACGTCATGCCAATAAAGCAAATTGACTTGAATTGATTTGAGAGAGAAAGAGGGGTGGAGGGACAGGGAGAGACACACATGGAAAGAGAGAGAGAGAGAGAAAGGGGTGGAGGGGGAGGGAGAGAGAAAGAAGGGTGGAGGAGAGGGAGAAGGGTGGAGGAGAGAGAGGGGGTGGAGGAGAGAGAGAGGGAGAGGGAGAGACAGAGAGAGCGAGAGAGAAGTGGAGGAGAAAGAGAGGTGGAGAGAGAGAACTAGAGAAAGAGAGAGGGGGGAGAGACGCACATATAAAGAACTGGAGAAAGAGAGGGGGAGGGGAGAAAGGAATAAGACTAATTTGAGACACATATAGACCACAGCGACCATGTTCTTTTTGGGAAGCATATTTGATTCTGAGTTTGGACATATAAAGTTTCTATGCAAAAACGACTTCTAAGACGCATACATTCAGTTGTTCCAAACTCGCGCTAAAGAGGGAGGCTCGCTCAGATAGCGGTAGCACCAGCGCAGATCAAATACACAACTGGAACTCAGATGAAGGTGTTTACATGTCCTAATCATTTGAAAGATTGCTCGTAAAACCAGGTGTTTTAATCGGTGTATGTTTACTTCGATTTTGACCTTACGCCCATTAAAAGGAGGCGAGTAAGGTGTTTACATGACTATTGCATAATCTGCCCACTGCCATAATCAGTTTTATATCGAAATATTACTGTGCATGTAAACGTACTCAATGACGGTTATTTGCAACATATTGGATATTTGGACCATTTTACAAGGATGATACTTGTTTGCGATTGTTGTGTTACGAATGATTTATAAATACACAATTTATGATTGATTTCTGTAGCACTTAGTCTAGCATTTCCTCTGGATTTTTCAACTGACCATCCTGGCCTATTTTTCTAACTAAATCAGGTTTAAGAATATATTTTGAAGTCTGGAAAAAGTAAATAAACGTGTAATATTGGTCCTAAGGTAAAGCGGCATCATATGTGTATTAGGAAAGTGGGCTGACAGTAACTAGATCTCATTTAGGACTGAAAAGAGATTGAGCCTCCTCTCTCTCAAAACAATGTTAACTTTAGTTTGAACACACAGTCTGAATAAGGGTTTCAAATTTGGGGAAATGACACTAACTGTTTTATATTTTTTACATTTTGTCAGGAAATGCAGCTCTGTCTCAGGTTCTGCTGTTGTGCAGTGGTTGCACAGCCTTTCTTCTACAGGGGGCCAGGTTTTCCTGTGACTACCCTTCTCAATGGCAAGGTGCTCACTGAGCCTGTACTTTGTCAAGGTTTTTCTAAGGTTTTGATCAGTAACCATACTCAAATAGTTAGCCACGGTGTACTGTCGATTTAGGGCCAGATAGCACTGCATTTTGCTTTGTGTTTGTGCTTCCCAATAAGTAATGTAGTTTTGTTTTGACTGTGTTGTAATTTGTTTTATTCTGATTGATTGGATATTCTGGTCCTGAGGCTTCAGTGTGTTAGTAGAACAGGTTTGTGAACTCAGCCCCAGGACCAGCTGGATGAGGGGACTCTTTTCTTTCCTCGGCTCTTGGCAATGCAGGGCTTAGTAATGTAATGAGAGGGGGTTCACTGTATTTTAGATGTTTCCAAAACTTAATTGCTCTTTTTTGAGTTTTTATTATTAGTGGATATTGGCCTAATTCTGCCCTGCATGCATTGTTTTTAGTTTTCCTCTGGACATGTAGGAGAATCTTAGAGAACTCTGCATGCAGGGTTTCAATGGGGTGTTTGTCCCATTTGGTGAAATCTTGTTTTGCAAATGTACCCCACACCTCGCTGGCATAAAGTGCAATTGGTTCAATAACACATTCAATTAGTTTTAGCCAAATTTTAATTTTAATATGTTTGTTATTGGTGTTCTCTCTCAGTTCATTCACTGTATCATTAAGGTGTCCAATTGAGCTTATTTTTAAACCTAAGTAATTGTAGTGTGTGCAGTACTCTATATATTTTGTACCAATTGAGAACTTTGGTCTAATTCCCTGAGATCTGGATCTTCTCTGGAAAAAATATTATTTTAGTATTTTTGGGGTTTACTGCCAGGGCCCTTTCGCGCCCCCCCCCCCCCTCTCTCTCTATGTGTCTCTCCCTCTCCCTCCACCTCTCTCTCTCTCTGTCTTTCTGTGTCTCTCTCTCCCTCTCCCCCACCCCTCTCTCTCTCTTTCACCTCTCTCTCTGTCTCTCCCTCTCACTCTCCTCCACCTCTCTCTCTTTCGGTCTCTCCCTCTCCCCCCCACCCCTCTCTCTCCCCCCACCCCTCTCTCTCTCTCTATGTGTCTCTCTCTCTCTACCTCCACCTCTCTCTCTGTCTTTCTGTGTCTTTCTCTCCCTATCCCCCACCCCTCTCTCTCTCTCTTTCACCTCTCTCTCTCTGTCTCTCCCTCTCACTCTCCTCCACCTCTCTCTCTTTCGGTCTCTCCCTCTCCCCCCACCCCTCTCTCTCTCTATTTCTATGTGTCTCTCCCTCTCCCTCCACCTCTCTATCTCTCTGTCTTTCTGTGTCTATTTTCTCTCTTTCACTTCTCTCTCTCTCACTCTTCCACCTCTATCTCATTCTATGTCTCTCCCTCTCGCCCCACTCCTCTCTCTCTCTCTCTCTCTCTCTCTCTCTCTCCCTCTATGTGTCTCTCCCTCTCCCTCGCTCTCTCTCTTTCTCCTCCACCTCTCTCTCTTTCTATGTGTCTCTCCCTCTCCCCCACCCCTCTCTCTCTATGTGTCTCACCCTCTCTCCCTCTCTCCTCCACCCCTCTCTCGCTCTCCCTTTATCTAGTTCTTTGAGAGCCCTGGGAGAACAGGCCAGAGAACATAGAGTAGAAATTGAGTTTTAAACAGATGCAGTAATTCAATTTCCACCCTTTTAAATTTGGAATGCAGGGGGCCATATGTAACCCAACACTTGCTATCGCAGTTACAAACAGGGGGGCGTTTCAACAGTTGGTGGCTGGACTGCACCTCTATCTGTCTTTTAATCAATACAGGACCTATGACTCTAATATACACAGGTTGCATCCCAAATAGCACCCTATTCCCTATTTAGTGCTCTACTTTTGGGTGCCATTTGGGATGCACACACAATCAGAGTAACTGATGCTGATCCTCATCTGATAGTCTCCATTATGTTGGCCTTTGGCCCTGAGACTGGACACCTGTTATGTTCTGCAGCTTTCACCTCCAGTTCACAGCTTGTGTGCATCCTAAATCGCACCCTATTCCCCATATAGTGCACTACTTTTGACCAATGCCCATAGGGCTCTGGTTAAAAGTAGTGCACTATGTAGAGATTTGGGTGCCATTTGGGACACAACCCTTGTAATGGGGGCAGGGAAGGAGGTGAAGCACTCACAGAAATCTATCAAAAAATGTCAATGCAGAGTAGCCAGTGACTGGCGTTGGAAGCACGGCTCTGGCAGCTTTCCTTGAAACAAAATGCATGAAGACCACATAAGCGCCATACCTCAATGTTTTAAATGATGTGCATGTCCTCCTCCATTCTATGATGATAGTAGCCTATTGGAGAATGGTGGTGGAAGAGAGGAAATATGTAGATAAGACCAGGAGACTTGGGCAGTTGGTCACTGTAGTAAAATAACATTATGACTTTGCTTGAGATCACCCTAACCAATTAGTGCGCCAACTGAATCCCGTTAATGGCAGCCATCACATATATTTCCAATCTATCAGCTTTGTTAATCTATTTCCCCATAATCCATCTACTTAGACTATTGACACATATCCTCAGGAAGTTTGTTGGGCGTTGGCAGGCATTTCAGTAATCACCTCCTCAGCATGGGGCCTATACAAACACTAAATGAAACATTGGCACCACAATTAAGACCTCTTTCTTTAGTTATGGACAAAGCCCGGGGGTCTCCTAACTATCCCACATTAACACCCACTGTCTCCACACTGCCCCAAAGTTCGATTAAATGTGTTCCTTGGGTCTATACCTAGCACAGTGTTAAAGGTTTCCAGTTAATGTGTTCCATTTAAAATCACAGATATGCCACACGTCATGAATATCTCCATATTTCTCAAATTGCATCCATGATTGACTGAAATGTAAATATCCTTTTGAGTGTGTAAAGGCGTCAGCATGCTTCAGTTGGGCTAGCGCCTAGCCGAACCCAGCTAGCAGACCGAACGAGTGTGTAAAGGCGTCAGCATGCTTCAGTTGGGCTAGCGCCTAGCCGAACCCAGCTAGCAGACCGAACGAGTGTGTAAAGGCGTCAGCATGCTTCAGTTGGGCTAGCGCCTAGCCGAACCCAGCTAGCAGACCGAACGAGTGTGTAAAGGCGTCAGCATGCTTCAGTTGGGCTAGCGCCTAGCCGAACCCAGCTAGCAGACCGAACGAGTGTGCTGGCAAACTCCCTTAAAAGACATTTGCTAGTTTTTCAAGAGAATGTATTTTCAGGGAGTATGCGAGCACACTCATTTGGTTCGGCTAGGCGCCAGCCCAACTGAAGCATGTTGACGCCTTTAGGTGTGCCTAGTACAGTGTTTCCCTGATTTGAAAATGGGGTCACAGAAAAACTCTGGGTTTTGTCAGTAACATCCAGAGAGGTTTCTGTTTTCTTCCTACAAATGTGGCTCTATCTTTTGAATGGTTTAAGCTACAAAATAGTATGACCCCATAACTGAAAGATAAGACTATCAGGAACACGTGGACACGACCAGGCACTAAATGTGATGGGGGAAAATAACACCATCTCAATTATGTTCTTTTCTACACAGAATATAATACATTATTGCCTGATGATCTTCTGAACTTCCCAATACCTTTCTGATGCATTTCAGTCACTTCAAACCATACTTCCTTCAGATTGAAATACTTTCAAAAGCACTGTCAGAAGGATATGCAATCATCATAGCCCCAATTAAAAAAGTACATTGACCATTGATTACATTACTTTTTTTTACATGGTAGGTCATGATTTGTTTTTATACATCAAAATGGTGTCGCGGATCAAAAACGTTTTGGAACCCCTGGCCTAGTGCATGATTACAGTGCATGATTACACTGTAACCTAATAAGGACCCTGTCAAAGAGGCCTTCATTTACCTAACAATTATTGCAACACAACAAATCAAACAGCAAAAATGTTTCTATTTCGGAAGCGTAGGCCTGTGTTAGTTAATTTACCCATAACACAAGTTCATGTAAAGGTACAATTAAATTCACTGCATAACGAGAAGAATAAACAAAGACAAAGTCATTAAAAAATGTTATTCTATGGAGGGTAACATGTAAACAAACACCTTTGAGAAACACATGATTGATTTACGCTTGTTCCCCGCCCCCGTCGCTCTGTGATTAGGCGCTCCAATAGAGGGAGTGACTTCGCCTCCCTCCATATATATCCCATTCAATGCATCCGCCAACAACAGAGCACGCAGAGCGATCAAAAACAATGGTGCCATTTACAAACACGGGGAGAAACCGAATGGTATCAGCGCGTAAATTATAGTCTGGCAGTCAATAGCAGACGGAGAAGCATGGTCGATTTTTACAGAATAACGTCAAATCAATATATAATAAAGCGGGGTGCTGTGTGGATTCCCTACCATTTTATTAGACAGACATCCACAGGCTACTACTACCCAAGAACACCGTCTGCGCCAAGGATGAGTTTACCAGCATCTCTGGATTAATCGGACTTCACAGCCTACTTGCAAGCGCAAATTCTTTGGCACTTGGAAGCAGACGAATTCAACAGTGAGTGATGATGGAGTGTAACTTGCTGGGTTTGGGGTGGTGCATGTTTTTTGCACTCGTTCTACACAGGTCGAGCTGCGCCGCGGCGAAGGAGCTACAATGTCAGGAGATATCCGTGCCCTTATGCAAAGGAATCGGATACAACTACACCTACATGCCCAACCAGTTCAACCACGACACACAGGACGAGGCAGGGTTGGAGGTGCACCAGTTTTGGCCCCTGGTGGAAATCAAGTGTTCTCCGGACCTGAAGTTCTTTCTCTGTAGCATGTACACTCCTATTTGCCTGGAGGACTACAAGAAGCCCCTGCCGCCTTGTCGGGGTGTCTGTGAGAGAGCCAAGGCAGGCTGTGCGCCTCTGATGAGACAGTACGGGTTCCCGTGGCCAGACAGAATGAGATGCGATTTATTACCAGTGCAAGGTAACCAAGATACACTATGCATGGACTACAACAGAAGTACGACGACTGTTTCTCCAGTGGTTGCAAAGCCCACACATCGTCCTGTTAAACCAGTAAACCCACGAAAGAAAAATGGACAAGGCCGTTCTAACGACCCCCGTAAACACCAACCTCCGAGTTCTCCATGCGAACCCCAGTGTCACTGCCGCGCTCCCATGGTTCCAGTCAGCAACAGTAATCCTCTATATAACAGAGTTAAAACAGGACAGATACTCAACTGTGCCATGCCTTGCCACAACCCGTACTTCTCCCAAGACGAAAGGACATTTACTGCATTCTGGATAGGACTATGGTCCGTGTTATGTTTTATCTCTACTTTTGCAACAGTGGCAACTTTTTTAATCGACATGGATCGTTTCAAATACCCGGAGCGACCCATTATATTCCTCTCTGCTTGTTACATGTTTGTCTCGGTCGGCTACATTGTCAGACTAATTGCTGGACATGAACAAGTGGCTTGTAACATGGAGCATGATACCGAACACATCCACTACGAGACCACCGGCCCTGCGCTTTGTACCATTGTGTTTCTACTCATCTACTTTTTCGGCATGGCAAGTTCTATTTGGTGGGTCATTCTGTCTCTTACCTGGTTCCTGGCTGCGGGGATGAAGTGGGGAAATGAGGCCATAGCCAGTTACTCCCAGTATTTTCATTTAGCTGCCTGGTTAATACCCAGCATGAAATCAATAGCTGTGTTGGCGTTGAGTTCAGTGGATGGTGACCCTGTGGCAGGAATATGCTATGTTGGCAATCAGAATTTGGATAATCTCCGGGGCTTTGTTTTGGCGCCTTTGGTTATCTATCTGTTCATTGGGACTATGTTTCTCCTGGCTGGGTTTGTGTCACTGTTCCGGATCCGGAGTGTTATAAAGCAAGGAGGGACGAAAACAGACAAGTTGGAGAGACTGATGATCAGGATAGGTATTTTTACAGTGCTTTACACTGTCCCCGCCACGATTATAGTAGCATGTTACTTCTATGAGCAGCACAACAGACAGACTTGGGAAATAACCCACAACTGTTCATGCTTATCGGAGCATGAAATGCAGAAGCCGGACTATGCTGTGTTCATGCTGAAATATTTCATGTGCCTTTTAGTTGGCATCACGTCCGGCGCGTGGGTCTGGTCGGGAAAAACTCTAGAATCCTGGAGGACTTTTTGTACCCGCTGCTGCTGGGGCAGCAAGGCCACGAGCGGGTCAATGTACAGTGACGTTAGCACGGGATTGACGTGGAGGTCCGGTACTGCGAGCTCTGTCTCTTGTCCCAAACAGATGCCATTGTCACGGGTTTGAAAAGGAAGAATGGACCACTAATTGTGTTGGGATTGACCATCAGCGTGTTCCAATTAGCACATTAACGAGCACCTAATGATTTTTCTTGCACAATGAGACCCGCATCCAGTTTAGAACCATATAATCAGAAGAATTAGAGGCTTTGCCTATTTTTTACGTACAAAATGAGCTTTTCACCTACAAAATGAGCTTTTCAAAGATGATTTGAGGTAGGCTATGCCTTAATGTCATACGGGTTTCGTTGGTGCTTAATGTATTTATATAATTATTGATGTACAAACATTGTAAATTTGTATATACAATTTATACGAGATTGAATATATGTATAATTCACTTTGATAGAAGATCTTTATTTTGGTAATAAAAGTACTTGTATTACATTTTTACCTGTGCGTCTGGACAGTCATTCTGCGCCAAAGCTGCGCACCACTCCTATATTTTGAAATGTAATTTTTGCTTTTCTGTCTTCATGCAGTGATACAAGATTTTTGGATAAGTAGAACCCCCTATTCATATTTGTCAAATAGTGATCTAATGCTTAATGAATAGAAACGTAATAGGCCTACACAACAGTTGGTTGTTGGGTTCCTTTTGGGTAGCATTCGTGGAAAAAAGTACACTACACATTGTAACGAACAGTTGTGGTTGGCTGTTGCGTTCTTTTTTGCTATGGTGGGTATCACTGTTCGGTATTCTAGATGCGACCACAAGCAGTGGGGTACGAGGAGGATTCATAAAAACGTCGAAATGGCAATGAAAGCCCTACATGTGGTCTGTTCGAGTAATCCTCTCTTGGGGGAACCCCTCTGTGCAACAATTATGTTACAAACGCTGTATAATCTGCCCCCAATTAATACTGATGACCCAGTGAAACATGTCACACACTGACCTGCATATGAATATGAAATCATAGGGATTCTACTACTACTCCTATTAAGGTTTGTGTGGGGCAGAGTTCTGAATACTCACCCTTCTTACTGTCAAGATGTCATAGGCCTTATAATTAAGATGTCAGACAGCGAGGGAGGGAGGACTGGGATGCATCCCAAATGACACCCTATTCCCTATATAGTGCACTAGTTTTGACCTGAGCCACATGGGCCCTGGTCAAAAGTAGTGCACTATATGGGGAATAGGGTGCCATTTGCGACTCACAAGGTTACCCTGCCCGGACTCACTAGGGGACCCTACGTGTTCCCAGTCTGGTCTCATAGATTATTCCTATTGCACGTAAATCCGAGACACTCAAATTAGCATGACATGTTACATTTGGTATGGTTTTATTTAACTAGGCAAGTCAGTTAGGAACAAATTCTTATTTAGAATGACAGCCTACCCCAGCCAAACCCTCCAGTAACCCGGACAACGCTGGGCCAATTGTACGCCGCCCTATGGGACTCCCGATCACGGCCGGTTGTGATACAGCCCGGGATTGAACCAAGCTCTACAGTGACGCCTCTAGCACTGCCATATAGCGCCTTAGACCCCTGTACCACTCGCAAGCGATTATGGTTACATAAGACAGATGGTTACTTGTCCGGGTGGTTGGGTAGGTGTATAACACGAATGTCTAGCAACCCAAAGGTTGTGAGTTCGAATCTCATCACAGACAAATTTAGTATTTTAGCTAAGTAAGAACTATTCAACTACTTACTACTTTTTAGCCACTTTGCAACTACTTAGCATGTTAGCTAAACCTTCCCCTAACCATAACCTTAACCCTTTTAGCTAAACTTTACCCTAACCTTAAGCCTTTAACATAACTCCTAACCTTAACCCTAATGCTTAGCCTAGCTAACTTTAGAATTCATAACATATTATAACATATTATACGTTTTTCAAATCTGTAAGATATTGTACATTTTGCTAATTTTTCATATTGGTACAGAATAACACAAAATACTCTGGGACCAAGCTGCAGCTCATGGTTAAAAGGTAATTAAGACTCAGTGTGTGGTCGGTTTACTGTGTATCTGACCATAAAAGCGCTTAAACACCTGGATTATCTTCTTAACAAGCATAAAGGAACTATTGCATTTGAAAACTGCAAATAGGACCACCGCTTGTTGCGAACACACTTGTGTTTTCGAGGCCCAAGCCTTCAAAATGAGGCCTGTGTTTACTTTATCAAAGTTAAACAGTGTGTTTACCGTTTAGCCAATACCCAGATATATAATAATACCAAATAAAAATGTATTTATAAATAAAATAAAATGTTCTTATCCATTTTGGAGATTTAGAAGAGGTCATGTCCATCACAAATCATTGGCTTACCTCATAAAACTGTCCAACCAAACAGAGACTTTACAGCATGATGTTGTTGGGACCCAGTTGTAATTGCTCTCATCCTAGTTCATAAACTGCAATCCTGACTTAATTTGACAATCATTTAAAAGATAGACTGTATCAACTTGGCTACTTCAGTCAGTGATATCATACTGCCACCTTGTGGACAAAGAATATCCCCATGAGTTACAAGCTTTCAACAAACCTGTAACAAGCACTTAATAAACGTTATTTCAAAATAATACAAATGTATTAAATATGCACAATATCACATTATCAATTTAATACATTTAATTATTTCGTTTTTTCAATACCTTTTATAAAGTAATTGACGTTCCAATAAAATATAAATCAATTGGCAGGCCCATATGCTATTCTTAACAATGTATAGTGAAAAAACAGGTGGCTACAACTATGCTTCAGCTCAGAGACAAAGTTATATGTTGTTTCCCAAATTGCACCATATTTCCTATATAGTGCACTACTTTTGACCAGCCCTAGTCATTTGGGACGTAGCCAGAGATTCTTCCAATCCATCAATGGTCCTGGGGGTCCAGAGTGATGCAGAGAGGTCAGGGCACGTGCGTGTGTGTGTGTGTGTGTGTGTGTGTGTGTGTGTGTGTGTGCAGGTCAGGCTGTGTACACTCTAGGCTAAAATCAACAGAGGAAATGAGATCATGGAGGTCACGCCAGATCCACCTCCTGCCAAGATAAACAGGAAGTTTACTAGTGGGTACAGGAAGGGCCCATCACTTAGAGGACATCCATAGCATGCATCCCAAATGGCCCAGGTCAAAAGCAGTGCACTACATAGGGAATAGTGTGCCATTTATTAATAAGGGCACATTGAATGGTGTCTTTGTCTACTGATTAATTGAGAAACATCTGTTGAAATTGAATACAGAAGTAAGATGGTGCCACAGTTAAAAACTGACAGAGAATCCAAATGTATATAGAACATTGTACATCAATGTATACAGTACATTGGCTAACATTGAGATAATTCCATAAGGATTCTGCAAGGAAAATGTCAAAGCAAGTGTTTTATTCAGTTTTAGATGAACTGATTTCAGCCAGAGGGACTGCTGGCCACCCCTCGGGTTTTACTAGGATCTGTGTCCCAAATAAAATTGTATTTGTCACATGTAAACAACAGGTGTAGACTAAGAGTGAAATGCTCACATACGGGCACTTCCCAACAATGCAGAGAAAAAAATATGAAAGAAAAATAATAACACGAGGCATAAATACACAATAAGTAACGATAACTTGGCTACAGACACGGGGTACCAGTACCGAGTCAATCCGCAGGGGTACGAGGTCATTGAGGTAGGTAGATATATGTACATATACAGTGCCAGTCAAAAGTTTAGACACACCTACTCATTCAAGGGTTTTTCTTAATGCTTTACTATTTGCTTTACTATTGCTTTACTATTGTAGAATAATAGTGAAGACTACAAAACTATGAAATAACACATATGGAATCATGTAGTAACCAAAAAAGTGTTAAACAAATCAAAATATTGTATATTCTTCAAAGTAGCCACCCTTGCCTTGATAACAGCTTTGCACACTCTTGGCATTCTCTCAACCAGCTCCATGAGGAATGCTTTTCCAACAGTCTTGAAGGAATTCCCACATATGCTGAGCACTTGTTGGCTGCTTTTCCTTCACTCTGAAGTCCAACTCACCCCAAACCATCTCAATTGGGTTGAGGTCAGGTGATTGTGGAGGCCAGGTCATCTGTGGCAGCACTCCATCACTCTCCTTCTTGGACAAATAGCCCTTATACAGCCTGGAGAGGTGTTGGGTCATTGTCCTAGTGGGACAAATGATAGTCCCACTAAGTGCAAACCAGATGGGATGGTGTATTGCTGAAGAATGCTGTGGTAGCCATGCTGGTTAAGTGTGCCTTGAATTCGAAATAAATCACAGACAGTGTCACCAGAAAAGCCCCCCACACCATCACTCCTCCATGCTTCACGGTGGGAACCACACATGCGGAGATCACGAACTCTGCGTCTCACAAAGACACGGCGGTTGGAACCAAAAATCTCAAATGTGGACTCATTAGACCAAATGTCAGATTTCCACCGGTCTAATGTCCATTGCTCGTGTTTCTTGGCCCAAGCAAGTCTCTTCTTATTATTGGTGTCCTTCAGTAGTGGATTCTTTGCAGCAATTCGACCATGAAGGCCTGATTCACGCAGTCTTCTCTGAACAGTTGATGTTGAGATGTGTCTGTTACTTGATCTCTGTGAAGCATTGATTTGGGCTGCAATTTCTGAGGCTGGTAACTCTAATGAACTTATCCTCTGCAGCAAAGGTAACTCTAGGTCTTCCTTTCCTGTGGCGGTCCTCATATTAGCCAGTTTCATCATTGCGCTTGATGGTTTTTGTGATGGCATTTGAAGAAACTTTAAAAGTTATTGAAATGTTCCGTATTGACTGAACTTCATCTCTTAAAGTAATGATGGACTGTCGTTTCTCTTTGCTTATTTGAACGGTTCTTGCCGTAATAAGGACTTGGTCTTTTACCAAATAGGGCTATCTTTTGTATACCACCCCTATCTGTCACGTTCGTTCTCCTCCTCGTCTGAGGTGCATGGATCGGACCAATACGCAGAGTGATGTGAATACATCTTCTTTTATTAGATACGAAGACGAAACAAACAATATACAAACTAATACAAAAAACAATAAACCACGAACCTGACGCTACAAACGAAAGTGCACACACAGCTACTAACGTTAGACATAGACAATTACCCACAATCACCTAAAGCCTATGGCTGCCTTAAATATGGCTCCCAATCAGACAACAATAAACAGCTGTCTCTGATTGAGAACCAAACCAGGCAACCATAGACTTTCCTAAACCTCTCTACTGAACACAACCCCATACACCATACAAAACCCCCTAAACAATACACACACCCTAAACTAGACAAAACACACAAACATCCCAAGTCACACCCTGACCTAACTAAACTAATAAAGAAAATCAATATAACAGAGGCCAGGGTGTGACACTATCTTGTCACAACACAACTGATTTTCTCAAACGCATTAAGAAGGAAATAAATTCCACAAATTAACTTTTAACAAGGCACTCCTGTTAATTGAAATGCATTCCAGGTGACTACCTCATGAAGCTGGTTGAGAGAATGCCAAGAGTGTGCAAAGCTGTCATCAAGGCAAAGGGTGGCTACTTTGAAGAATCTAAAATATTAAATATATTTTGATTTTTTTAACACCTTTTTGGTTACTACATGATTGCTTGTGTTATTTCATAGTTTTGATGTCTTCACTATTATTCTACAATGTTGAAAATAGTTTTTTTTTAAACAAAAAAAACTTGAATGAGTAGGTGTGTCCAAACTTTTGACTGGTACTGTAGGTAAGGATAAAGTGACTAGGAAACAGGATAGATTATAAACAGTAACAGCAGCGTATGTGATGAGTCAAAAGAGTGCAAAGCAGGTCAATGCAGATATTCCAGGTAGCTATTACGGTGATGCAGCCAGTCAAGATGCCCTCAATGGTGCAGCTGTAGAACTTTGAAGATCTGAGGGCCCATGCCTAATCTTTTCAGCCTCCTGCGGGGGAAGAGGCATTGTCGTGCCCTCTTCATGACTGTGTTTGTGTGTGTGGACCATGATAATCTTGACACTGAGAATCTTGAAGCTCTTGATCTGCTCTACTACAGCCCCGTTGATGTGGATGGGGGCGTGCTCGGCCCTCCGATTCCAGGCCTACCACCATCGTGTCGTCAGCAAACTTAACAATGGTGTTTGAGTCGTGCGTGGTCACGTAGTCGTGGGTGAACAGGGGGTGCAGGAGGGGACTAAGCACGCACCCTTAAGCACGCACCCCCGTGTTGAGGGTCAGTGTGTCGAATGTGTTGTTGCCTATCCTCACCACTTGGGGGAGGCCCGTCAGGAAGTCCATTGATTGTGGCCTGTGGAATATTGTCCCACTCCTCTTCAATGGCTGTGTGAAGTTGCTGGATATTGGCGAGAACTGGAACATGCTGTCATACACATCGATCCAGAGCATCCCAAATATGCTCAATGAGTGTCTGGTGAGTATGCAGGTCATGGAAGAACTGGGACATTTTCAGCTTCCAGGAATTGTGTACAGATCCTTGCGACATGGGCCGTGCATTATCATGCTGAAACATGACGTGATGGTGGCAGATGAATGGCACGACAATGGGCTTCAGGATCTCGTCACGGTATCTCTGTGCATTCAAATTGCCATTGATAAAATGCAATTGTGTTCGTCAGTCCGTAGCTTCTGCCTGCCCATACCATAACCCCACCACCACCATGTGGCACTCTATTCCTGATGTGATGTTGACATCAGAAAACCGCTCGCCCACACAACGCCATGCACACGTCTGCCATCTGCCTGGTACAGTTGAAATCGGGATTCATCCGTGAAGAGCACGCTTCTCCAGCATGCCAGTGGCCATCGAAGGTGAGCATTTGCCCATTTAAGTCGGTTACTAAACCGAACTACAGTCGGGTCAAGACCCTGGTGAGGAGGACGAACACGCAGATGAGCTTCCCTGAGACGGTTTCTGACAGTTTGTGCAGAAATTCTTCAGTTGTGCAAACCTACAGTTTCATCAGCTACCCAGGTGGCTGGTCTAAGACGATCCCACAGGTGCTGTACAAATCTTTTTGCCCATGCTTGCGCTGCAGACTGCTAATACATTACTATTAAAGTGCACTACTTTTGTGAGAAATGTTTTTGTTCTATTAATATATATATTTTCTTCCAATCTTTCAGGTGTTGCTGCAGAACCCTCTGCACTCATACTTCTCATGGCTATGGCCACACCTGTCAGGTGGATGGATTATCTTGGCAAAGGAGAAATTCTCACCAACAGGGATGTAAACAATTTTGTGCACAAAGTTTGAGAAAAATACGTTTTTCGTGCGTATAGAACATTTCTGGGAAATTGTATTTCACGTAATGAAACATGGGACCAACACTTTACATGTTGCATTTAAATGTTTGTTCAGTGAAGCAGGCTCTCTAAATCCTTTACCACTATATCTTCAGACAGGGTTGTACATCGTTCCTTCATCACTCAAAATTAGACTAGAGGTGAGGGTTGCAAAGGTCAACGGTTATGGCTATATCCGTCAGTCCATGTTCGTGAAAGTGTGTATGTATGAGTTTGTAAGTCAATGTATGCATGACATTTCCATTTCCATATACAGGAAAAACAACAATTTTGCATATCTATTCTATGTTGCCTCTACTCTGACAGTGTTTTCTAATTCTTCAATACACAGACAACACTAATAGCCTGTATACTGTCTCTCCACTTGTTTCCCTTACACAACAGAGTCATATTCACTAGGCCCCAAACAAAGAAAACATACTAAAACAGGAAGGGACTTCCTGACTTTGTCCTGTAAGAAATGTTTGTTTCGTTTTCTGTTGCAAAACAGTTTGCTACGTTTTGATACGGTTCGCAATAATGAATGGGAATAGTCCATTCATTGTATGTAGTGATCTCTACATTTTCTCCGACATCAACATCCAAGGAGTGAGAATGAATTTTTCTGTCACCAGGGACAACAAACATATAATCCTACTGAATTCTCTCCGCAACATGCAATCTGGTCTCAGAGAAAGATGTATAATACTATATGTCCTCCAAATTGTATTATACATTTCATCATCCAATTCGAAAGCTATTTATTGTATGATCAGGTAAAATATATACTATACGTCCTCTCATTCCTATGATATTGTACAACTGCTATTCCATTCATAATGTAACCTAACGTAATGTATCATACTAAATGAAGGTGAACGGATTTTCGTACAGAATCTTACAAATTTGCTTTGAGGCCAGGTTGATATTTTTTATATATTTTTGATGTTCTCTTATGCTCAATGCTGAATTCTCTACCTAAATTAATCTATCACTAGTTTCTGTCAACCATGAGAACTGAGTACTGTACCAATAGCATATAGGGCCAGTGAGGGTTGGATCATTTTCAGATGAACAGGGCTCTGGTCAAAAGTAGTGCACTATTTAGGGATAGGGTGCCATTTGGGATGCATTTGAACAGTGGATCAATAAGGTTGAGTAGGAGCTGACTCATTGTTGTGGTTTTCCCATGTGAACACCAAACATCATGCTTGCAAAACAAATTCAGAAAGTAAAAATGATTTAAAATAAAAAAATATTTAAGTTACAATTTACAGTTAAGGAAAAATATCTACATACATTATGTATAGTATTTTCAAATGGATTAAGAATTTCTAATCTCTGGCAGAGTGGTTCTTTCTTGTATCTGCACTTTCATTTATCGACCAGAGGAGGGTGGTAAAGACAA
Organism: Salvelinus fontinalis; assembly: GCF_029448725.1. NCBI lineage: Eukaryota > Metazoa > Chordata > Actinopteri > Salmoniformes > Salmonidae > Salvelinus > Salvelinus fontinalis. Next base: position 23,747,320 of record NC_074690.1, on the reverse strand, counting down.
TGGCATACACTTATTCAGACGTTACGGACCCTGTTGTTTCAATGGATTTAAAACAAAAATATTATTTAAATAGACAAGTCAGAACAAATTCTTTACAATGACAGCCTACCCCAGCCAAACCCAAACGACGCTGGGCCAATTGTGTGCCGCCCAATGGGACTCCCAATCACAGATGGTTGTGATACAGCCTGGAATTGAACCAGGGTCTGTAGTGACGCCTCTAGCACTGAGCTGTGCCACTCGAGAGCCCTAAAACAAACAAGGTAATGATTATGGCAGCCCCATGTGTACTTAAATGTTTAATAGTTTATACAATTACTTTAAAAAAGGAATTATATAAATGCAGAGAACTTGTCTATGAATTGAACAATGAAACAACATCCCTGTCCCAGACAATCTGAATGTAGGCATACATTTAAGTTGCATATACCAACACCCCGTTCCTTTAATTAACCTTTGACCTACCAGCATCATCACCCACTTACCCGGGGTAAGTTGTTCCAAGAGACCACTTTCTTTGGACAAGATACACTACAAAAGTATGTGAACATTCTTTATACCACTCCAGCCGATGCTTGGCATTGCCCATGGTGATCTTAGGCTTGTGTGCGGCTTCTCGGCCATGGAAACCCATTTCATGAAGCTCTCAACGAACAGTTCTTGTGCTGATGTTGCTTCCAGAGGCAGTTTGGCACTCATTAATGATTGTTGCAACCGAGGACAGACGATTTTTACCCGCTACGCGCTTCTGCACTCTGCGGTCCCATCCTGTGAGCTTATGTGGCCTACCACTTCGCGGCTGAGCCGTTTTTGCTCCTAGACGTTTCCAATTCACAATAACAGCACTTACTGTTGACTGGCGTAGCTCTAGCAGGGCAGAAATTTGACGACCTGACTTGTTGAAAAGATAGCATCCTATGTAGCTTAGTTGGTAGAGCATGGCGATTTCAATGCCAGGGTTATGGGTTTGATTCCCACGGGGGAAAGTATGAAAATGTATGCACTCACTACTGTAAGTTGCCCTGGAAAAGAGCATCTGCTAAATGACTAAAATGTCAATCCTATGACGGTGCCATGTTGAAAGTCACTGAGCACTTCAGCCAATCTACTGCCAATGTTTGTATATAGAGATTGCATGACCGCGCTTGATTTTATACAGCTGTCAGCAATGGTGTGGCTGAAATAGCCAAATCCACTAATTTGAAGGGGTCCACATACTTTTGTATATATAGTGTATGTTTTCAAAACTGTTTTTTAAAATTATTTCCAGGGATACACAACATACTGAAATATATGTAAATATCTTTGTTAGAAAGAAAACTATATTTCCCTTGACAGAGTGATGCTGAATGTAACAAATGACTCTCCCCTACACTCAAACCCACATGAAGGCTTTGGCCAGGATTCATTCCAAGGCACGTTGTAGAGCAGCGCATTGTGTTTGACTTTTAAATGTAATTTACACTTGAGCTAACATCCACAGCATTGTTGACAGTAGGTGGGCTTGCATTCACCTCAACTTTTCCATCACTGGCCTCCTGTAAAGCCTCTCCTGACATTTACAATTTATTAATTTAGCAGACACTGTTATTCAGAGTGACATACAGGAGCAATTTGGGTTAAGTGCCTTGCTCAAGGGCACATCAACAGATTCTTCACCTAGTCGGCTCAGGGATTCGACCTTCGGTTACTGGCCCAACGCTTTTAACCGCTAGGCTACCTGCCACCCTGGTAGAGGAATAATGTTCCTTTGTTACCCTCAGTTCTCCAAGTGGTCTTAGCTTCTGATGAGTCGGGGCATGTCAGTCTTGTCTGACTGTTGTTTGGGAACCCAATGAAAGACCGTGTGAGCTGAACAACAGCGGAGTGCGGCCATCATTGCTCTTGAAGGTCAACTAACTGGCATTAATTGGATCACCCATTCTAATTCTGTTAGCTAACACATACAGTGAACACATTCTGTTTGTAGAGCTGAAAGTGTGAAGTCACAACAGCAAAATGCAATGTAGCCTATTATTACAATTTGGGGAAAAATGAATTTAAGTGTATGTAAAGAGTAAATCATCAGAGTTGTTGAACTAAAAAAGACAGCTCTCCCACTGTTGTGTTGCTGCCTTGCATAGAATTACATAGGTCTAAATAAAACAATCTACTTTACTGAGCATCTGATGAGGAAGAGGAATCACTGGAAGAGCTTGAGGAGCCCCTTACTTCCTGCAGGTTGACGTCGTCCAGGAGCCTATCACGGGATTCTGCGCTATCATAATGCTGCTCCAGGAGTGTTGCGTCTACCGTGGTGGACTGGCCATGCCTCCGACCACTGTACATTGGTGAGGGTGTAAATTGGCGTGACACTACTACTGGGTCTCTCTCTAACCGCCGGGAGAGAGGGACGGAATATGAATGGGAGATGTGGTTGGGATGAACGAAGCACCCGCTCCATGGAGCCCCCATAGGAATGGGGTGAAATGGCGGTTCAATCTTTGCATCCCTCTGCGGCAGCCTGCTCCCCTGCAGTGGTTGGGCAGCCACCCTAACGTGAGTCTCATCATTTATTCTGACTCTTCTGTGTGAAAGGTCACCGTTTGGGTTACAGTTCGAGGTTGGTTTGTCAATGTGACTTTGTCCTCTCTTGAGGACAGTTTTGGGGGTGTTGTGGTTCTGGTTGTACAGGACTTCCATGTCCTCCCCAACCCCACCATTCATCAACCGTCTGCCCTTTCTCCTGGTCCTCTGTGTCACCATCCATTGCACAGAGCACACAATATCTGCCAAGTTCAGTAGCAGAGACAGGGAGGCAGCCCCCAGCATGAAGTTGAGCATGATGGTCTTCTCTGTGGGGCTGGATACATAGCACTCCACCATGGACGTACAGGGGGATTCATAACACTGGAAGCTCCTGGGGACAGAGAAGCCATAGAGGTAGTACTGGCCGGCACTGAACGCTGCCTCCAGCAGAATCCGCAGTATCACATCCAGAAGATAGGCACTAACAAAGTTAGGTGTTCCTTTTGGTAGAGCGTGTAGAGGGATGCACAGAGTGCTTGCTCCGGTCTGACTTCTGCTTCCAGAGAAATAGTTCCCTCTGATATGGAGAGTTGACGATACTTTGTGGATGATATAAGAGATGAACATCAGGTGAGGGAGACAGAGCATGATCAGTTGGAACAGCCAGAAGCGGAAGAGGGAGAGAGGAGCAAAACTGTCGAAGCAGACGTTGGTACAGCCTGGCTGGATGGTGTTGCACACAAAGTGCTCCTGCTCGTCCCGGAAGAGGGGATAGCCAGAGAACAGGAGGATGAGTAACCTCAGGACCACCATCAAGATCAACCATGTCTTCCCTGCAGTAACAGAAAATCAATTAAATATTCACTCACACACATTTAAACATTTACATTTTGGTCATTTAGCAGACGCTCTTATCTAGAGCAGCTTCTAGTCAGTGCATTCAACTAAGGTAGGTAAGACAACCACATATCACAGTCATTGCAAGTAAAACAAACATTATTTTAGTGTTAGATACTCTTGAAAAAAAGCTTCATGTTAGTAACATTAACTATCCCATACATACAGCATCTACAGGCTAATTTACATACAGAACAGTATGTCCACATGGAGGAAAGGGAAACCTACCCAGAAAAGTGACGTTGTGGTTGAAAGTAATGAAGAGTATTTCCATTAGGCCCGTCTTCTCCATGATAAAAACAACAAGCAGCTCATCCCATTGAGATCCTGTCTGTATACCTTGATCCAATCCAGATTACTCAGCAAGGGTCCATTTCAGTCCAATCAATCCAGTTCAACTCAATTCACTTTGATTCAATTCAGCCCAATTCAAATCCAAGTACCTCATTTGGTTGTAGAGAAGTGGCTCCAGAGTAAGTTCTCAGTTCCCCAGAGTGTATGTCTACTAGACTATAGATCTCTCTCAAGTGTTATAAACAGCTCAGTGATGCCAGGCAGGGTCCTCTCTCTGCTATTATTATCACAACCAAATCATGTTACCATCAAAGCATTGCTAGGATATTTCAACAAAATACACTGAGCTCAGACAACTGGTCGGGTCTACATAAAAGTAGCATAGTGATTATAGAATGTTATTCGAATTGAGGTTACCAGGTTAAAGGTTATAGGACAATAATGAGAATTGTAGCTTTGTGCCCAAATGGTGGTGATCTTGGCCTCCTGTCCATTAACCTCAATATCCACGCTTCCTCACATTCGTTCGGAAATAGCAGAGTGGTTAATGATACTTGGTGTGCATCCCAAATGGCACGCTATTTCCTATATAGTGCACTGCTTTTTACCCGAGCCGTATGGGCCATAGTCAAAAGTAGTGGACTACATAGGGATTGGGTGAGTATGGTAACGTGAGACTACATCTCCATGAAGCCATTTTAATGGGCATGTCAAGACAACAGCTGCTACATGTTGTATATGTAACAGTATGGCTTCTGTCCCTCTTCTAGCACAAAGCTAACTAGCTCGCAATTCCACATTGGCTACAAATAGACTGCTAATAGGGGGATTTAGTGATTAGCATACACACATGATCTAACAACTTCTCCACATATAAACATAAATTAATACAACAGTCAGACAAACGCTTTGGAAATAAGTGTATTTTATACTTTCATGTGTTGTCCTCTTGGATTTCTAAACTGTACAAATAGTTTTCACCCAAAAATAAATGAATCAAAATCAAGACATTTTCTTTTATTACAAACATGGATCAGCGCCTCCATATAAATATTTCAAAATGAAGTTAATGATCGCATCATCACTTTAATACTTGATTATACATTGTACAAAGTTTACTCTCTAAATAATTCATACAATTGTAGTGCTTCAGTTGTCAGTAGGGTCTTCTTGACAAATGATAAAAACACAAATAAAAGTTGATCATGAATATAACAATATTAATATATTCATAAGACAAAATCAAACTGTATAACGTTTGGAGGAGCTATGTTATATAGAAGTTGGCTCAGTGTTCAGGTTTTTGTTCTTAAACAAATAAAGAAACATTGTAGTTTAAAACATCGAGTTCTAAAACAAAAAAGTCATGCTTCACATGGTGTATCAAGTATGATAACTCATTTCTATCCTTTCATTGGTCAGCTTCTTGTCAATATAACCCACTTTGAATCCTGCGGATGACACATTCACAGTAGCTAAATCACTCACATTTACACTACATGGCCAAAATTATGTGGACACATATTAATCATGGGCATTAATGTTGGTCCCTGCTTTGCTGCTATAACAGCCTCCACTCTTCTTGAATAGGCCTGGCTCTCAGTCGGTGTTCCAATTCATCCCAAAGGTGTTTGATGAGGTTGAGGTCAGGGCTCTGTGCAGACCAGTCAAGTTCTTCCACACTAATCTCGACAAACCATTTCTGTATGGACCTCGCTTTGTACACGTGAGCATTCTCATTCTGAAACAGGAAAGGGCCTTCCCCAAACTGTTGCCACAAAGTTAGAAGCACAGAATCGTCTAGAATGTCATTGTATGCTGTAGCGTTAAGATTTCCCTTCACTGGAACTAAGGGGCCTAGCCCGAACCATGAAAAACAGCCCAAGACCATTATTCCTCCTCCACCAAACTTAACAGTTGGCACTATGCATTCGGACAGGTAGTGTTCTCCTGGCATTCGCCAAACCCAGATTCGTCCGTTGGACTGCCAGATGGTGAAATGTGATTCATTCCTCCAGAGAACTCGTTTCCACTGCTCCAGAGTCCAATGGTGGTGAGCTTTATACCACTCCAGCCAACGCTTAGCATTGCACATGGTGATCTTAGGCTTGTTTGCGGCTGCTCGGCCATGGAAACCCATTTCATGAAGCTCCCGACGAGTTCTTGTGCTAACGTTCTTCCAGAGGCAGTTTGGAAATCAGTAGTGAGTGTTGCAACCGAGGACAATTTTTACGCGTTGCGCGCTTCAGCACTCAGCGGTCCTTTTCTGTGAAGGTTGTGTGGCCTACCACTTTGTGGATGAGCCGTTGTTGCTCCTTGATGTTTCCACTTCACAATAACAGCACTCAAAGTTGACCAGTGCAGCTCTAACAGGGCAGAAATGTGACTGAATTGTTGGAAAGGTGGCTTCTTATGACGGTGCCACATTGAAAGTCACTGAGCTTTTCAGTAAGGCCATTCTACTGCCAATGTTTGTCTGTGTGCTCGATTTTATACACCTGTCAGCAACAGATGTGTCTGAAATAGCCGTTTCCATTAATTTGAAGGGGTGTCCACATACATTTGGCCATGTAGTAAATCATTGATGAATTTAGCTGCAGATCTGAATATAACATTCTGAGTATTGGGATGTACAGTAACTAGGGAGATATACTAGTGGAAAGGTACCCACTGGGCACAGATGTCAGTTCAACGTCTATTTCTTATTTACATAAAAGTTTCGGTTAAAAGTTCAGTGAAAAAATACATTTTTCACATCCAATCAGTTTTCCACATTTATTTTGTTGAAATTATGTGGAAACAACGTTGATTCAACCAGTTTTTGCCCAGTGGGTAGTAAAGTAATATGGTCAACTTGTTTGAACATGAACAAAATAATTGTGTTCATTAAGAACTAAATGTTTCTGGAATTTGAATGTAGATCTCCAGTAGAAATGCCTGCACATCTAGAATGCTGTTTTACCTGATCAAATACTGTCTGCAGGTACTTGGATTTGTCAGGTTATAGCAGTAGGCAGTGAAAACAACCTTATGAACACAAAATGAATAAAAACCCTTTCACCAAAAGCTACAGAACCATCTCCAAAGGCCACCTGTCTGTCGTGCCACGCCAGCTTGGACAGTCTAGGACCCATGATCGTATTCATTAGTGCACGCCATAGCAAAACATTTTCAACGGAAACTGGAATAAATGTTTGTTTCTTAATGGACAGGTTCAGGTCTTCCACCCGTTTCAGTCCTTTTTCTTTCGTTTGGTGCGACCCAGGAAAAGAGGTCAAATGTCACTGAAATGTTGTTTTCTGACAACTTCTCTGTTGGTTTGCTGCTACTACGCATAAAGCTAATGTTGCCACAGTGATGGTTGGCTGGCTACTTTTGATGGTCTTGATAGTCACCTGGCTGCTTCTGTCCACATGTCATGAGATCTCTTAACAGTCATCTTTATGTTGTATCACAAAGAAGCTTTCATTTATCTTACTCTTAACAGTCAGTGAACTACCAGTCCTGTAGAGAGCTCTTCCCTGTGTTACAGGAGCGGAGGCACTGTGAAGGCATCTATCTGGTCGGTCTGTCTATCCAGGTTAGGTTTGCAGAATTCGGGTAATCTTTCCAAAATTCCCAGGAATCCAGATTGGATGATTCCCGGAATCAGCAGGAAATCCGGAATCCTCCAATCAGGTATTCTGGAAAACCTGGGAATTTTGGAAAATTTACCATGCTGGCCTCAGGCCCAGCCTCAGGCCCAGTCTCAGGCCCAGTCTCAGGCCCAGTCTCAGGCCCAGTCTCAGGCCCAGTCTCAGGCCCAGTCTCAGGTGTGGTCTATGTTCCTGGTTGTTAGGAAAGGATGGCAGGGACCCATCGCACCCCGACCAGATTGTCCACGCTCGCTGAGCGCTTCTTGGCAGCTCTCCTGGCATCCTTGTACTTGTCATCACATAACCTTGAGATCGCCTGCAGGAGCAACAAACATGATGAATCGATAAACAAACTCGCTTGAACGGAATTGTTACTGCCCTTCAGGCATAGACTAAAAGATGTAGAAGATGTAGTTAAAGTGTTAAACCAAGACAATTCAGAGGATCAGCTGCCATCAACACAAGCCATTTTCAGATCAGCCGTTGACACAAAGTGCTCTATAGTAACCCGGCCTACCCTCTACTGCATAGCCTCTGCTTCTCTTTCGGTCTCGGCCGGGCTACTGTAAAATCACCTTGTGACAGCTGCTAATGTAAAAAGTGCTTTCTAAATAAATGTAGTTATTGATAGATTAGATTGAGTAGATTGATAGATTAGATTGAGCTAGATTGAGTGGTGGCTCACCTCTAGTCTCTGGGCTTTGTCCCGGCTCAGGGGCTCCAGAGGGAAGCTCAGGTTGTTAGTCTCTGACAGTGAGCGCAGGTCAAAGTAATACTTGGCATAAACACTTGACGGAACGTTGATGTTGAACTGCAAAAGCTCCAGAAACTGACGCTCCAGCTCGTTCCTGTTGAGAAAAAAGTGAGAATATATGTTTTTCACAACAATTGATGGCACTCATACAGACAGCTCACTGTCCTAGAGATTGACACCAACATATTAGGGGCACGTATCCAAAACATCAGTGTAAAAACGAATTGTTGAATGTACAGTACATGGTTTTGATTTCACAATGTGGTCCAGTGTCAGACCTACAGTAAGGCAGTAAAGCTTTAAGTCTGAGATTTCCAGAAAAACTGTGTACACACTAAATGTGAGCAGCAAAACAGGTCAGCTACAATTAGCCAGCAGAAGAGTCCCTGATTTATTTTCTTCTTACATGTCCTCCACGGTGATGTCTTTGAGGATCTGGCAGTAGTCTACATTCCAAACAGCCTGGTCGTCCCAGACCTTAGAGGCCAGCAGAATGGCTCCCAGTACCATACGCTTCCAGTTCTCTGGGCCAATGTCTATCTCGGCATACGTCAGCAGCCTCTCAACGTACACCTGAAAAACACAGTGGGAAAATGAATACTAATGTCATGAGGTAATTGAGGCTACTACCTTTGTTATATTGGCTGCTTCCTAAATAACACACTATTGCCGAAATAGTATGTTCATCTCCTGATAATGCGTGGCACACGCAGAGCCATTTAAAAATCTGACCAGTATCTGAAGCTTGATTCATACAGTAACCTCCTGTGAACTCCCTCTTAACCCACCTCTTCTCACCCGAGGCACACCCGCCCCCATCCCTCACCCCTACAGCCCCTATCCCTCCCTCCCTCCCTCTCCTCACTCCCACATAGCCCCCCTCAGCCCCCCCCCCTAATCGCACACAGCCCGCCCATCAATCCCCCCTAATCAAACACAGCCTCCCGATCCATCCTCCCTCCCTCCCACCCCCCCCCCCCCCACCCCTACTCCCACACAGCCCCCCTCAGTCCCCAGGGCCATCCTCCCTCCCTCCCCCTACTCCCCCTCAGCCCCCAGGGCCCTCTCAGGATGACCTCCTGAGAGAAGACAAGGATGTGTGTAAATTAAAGGCCACAACGTTGGTGCATCGAAATGTCACTTGTTGTGTGGAGAATGTGCTTCTGTGATGCTGACGTTAGCTCTGCTCTGGCTGCAGACCATCTGTGTGTTCCTCTGGCAGTAGAATAGTAGACCCAGGCCTTTTACTGTACGTTCGTGCAACAGAGGACACAGTGGCTAACTGGCTTTGGCCCCTGGCGGTTGGCCTAATTTTCCTCCACTACTGCTCATGTCAGTGAATATCACAGGCTCTGAAACTGGCTGCCAGCCACACACAGACACAGGCTAGTTAGGAGGCTTCTTCTGACAGAATTGGCCTGCATCCCAATTCCCTATATAGGCCTTGGTCAAAAGAAGTGCACTAAATAGGGAAAAGGGTGCTATTTGGGAAGCAACCACAGGCTAGTTAGCAGCCTCTGACAGACTGACTCGCATAGTGATCAGCCTGAGACAGGAACACTCCAAGCCCGTGTCTGACCGAGGATAGACAGACAGGCAGTAACCAACAGGACACCAGTTGATCAAACATAAAAGGCTATAGCTAAAGGGGAGAGAATAACTTGATGGAGAGGAGTTCTGTCTGCCCTGTCTGAGAAGGTGTCAGACGAGTTGAGAATTAACTTTTCTAAAAATATATAGGTCTAATTTATGACACCTGTGATGAAACAAGTGTCCCATTGGTAAGCTACCTGGTCAAAAGTAGTGCACTATGTAGGGTATAGGGTCAGGTGCCATTTGGAACGCAAACAATGGAGTCAACCAGTCCCCCTCCTTTACCAGTGTAACAATGGCACATTCTGCAGTGAGCTGAGCAGTGCTGAACAGCATCCGGACGAAGCGGTAAATCTGTTTCTGCTCGGGATCGTGTTTGTCATAGTCAGACGGCACTTCAGATTTCTGAGAGAGTAGAAGAACATGAAGGCTTTATGAACATGGTCACTGTATAAAACTAAATGTATAGATTCATACATAAAGGCATACAGACACATAAACACACACACACACACAGTGGGTCAATATGAACACAGGAACTGATTGCATTGGCTGTTACCGAGAGAGGGTGAAGCTTCTCGTCAAAAATGTCTTGCCGCATTCCTCCATCTGTGTCCCTAAAACAGGTCATTCAGGAACGCTCAAATGTCAAAGGTCAAATGTTTTACTGGACTGTTACACTAGCTAACCAAACTCTCCATTCAAGGCATTGCTTGCTCACAGTGATAGGGTATTCTTACCTATTCTTTATATGGTAATATATTGCAAGAGATACACTGAAAGAAAGAAGGGTAGTTGTTAAAGCATGTCACAACCAGTACTTTCTGTCTGTCCCATAGGTCAACCCATGTAAACGGAACTGGGACAGACACTCACCATTTAATGGTGAATTTAAGATTGGGCTGACTGACAGTGTTGTCATCCAGGAAGATGGTGGAACAGGAGCTGTGTTTTCTTCTAGTTGATCCATGCTATAATAATGAAATAGAATTACAAATACACATCTCTATATTGCTGCAATTATAAAAGCTGACCATTAGTCGAGGGCATATTGACACATTAAATAAGGTTTCTACTGAGGCTACCTCCTCAAATGTAGCATGCGATGGACATGCATGGCAAATTAAGACATACTTGTGTATTCACTATTTAAAGATTGCTAATCATTGTCAATAATGCAGAGGGTCCTTCACCCCTAACATGTTACCATGAATGATGCAAGTCAGCCCTAACTATATGAATTTAACATGATGTCACTTGAGTAGCAATGAAATGGATCCATGGAGGACACACATAAATAATGTTGCACCTTACCTTTGACTCGCCAATGTGTGTTAACTTGTAAAACAATATAAAGAATTACCATGGGCAATTCATACATTATTATCAATCAGTTACAAAGACTAACTGTCCAATATAAGGAAATAATATATTAGCCTGAATCTATATTTAATACGTATTTAATACTCACATGATTGATGAAGAGGCTCTTTCTTTTTTCACGCACTAAACAGAGATAAAAAGAGAAAGATTGCGAAAGGCTTTAATCCGTTGTTATCAGCATTGTCCTAGAGCAGCGGTATTCAAAGTCGGGGTCACAAACTGCAGTGGGGTCGCCAAATGTATAATATTTTGTTTTTACAAAAAATTAAGAGTACAGGTTATTTTATGGGACAATATACAAATGTTTTGAGAAAGATAATTTTGAAAAATAAAATGTTATTGAGTAAATGTATTTATTGGATGATAAGAGATGAAAATGTAATGAGTTGAAGGTTATTTGTTGATGTAAAAATCTAAATGTACAGATTTGAATGTTTTGTCATTAGATTTGGGGTGGGTTTGCGAGAATTTCGTGCCCCCAAAAAATGGGGTCCCCAGAAATTCTGGTGAAAAAAAAATGGGGTACCGCTGAAAAAGTTAGAATACCACTGTCCTAGAGATTGCGTAAGCAATAGAAAAAAGCACAATGGTAGATGAGAGTTTCAGCATGATCAGCAGGACATTCTGCAGTGAAACAGCAACGCTTCTATGGACCCTACTTGCGTTAGTTGCAACATACTGTACAGCGAGAAGCGTATCAAAGTGTGCACAAAAAGGACAAAGTGGTTAACATCACACTATCAGAGATGATTCATTATGGTTAGGACTGGTTATGAACAGAGAGCATTAGATGCACACATTACTCCACAGCTAGGGGGAAACAGAAGCACTCAGTATTACTGTACATATACACTACTCACCATTTTTGCTAGACAACTCCACTGAAAAACAACCAAAAGCCGTCTACTTAATTTACCTGTTCAACTCAAACACACAACTATCACTGGCTCTCACTTTAATACAATAGTATGTATCAAATGTAGCTTATATCCTGGACAATTGTGTTACTTGCTAACCTGCTATGCTAATAGTGTCTTGTTACAGTATAACATAGCTAAGAATGACTCAAAGTTCCTAGAATCACTGTGTTGTTCTAAAATCCTTCCTAGTAAAATGGAAAGATTTATCAGCGAAAAACAGTGTGATAGGATGAGAATCCCAGAGGCTGTAGATACTGTAGTACTTCTAGGGAAACACCCCAGGGCAAGGCATACATTACCCCACAGAGCTGAGCTGTCTGTGTTCACTGGAAGCAGTCTTGTGATCTGGGAATATCCAACTTTATAACATAATACAGAGGTTATATTGTATTGCCAGTATTCATGAGTTTTCCCTGATAAACCTGTGTGTTTTCTTGGTCAGGTCACATGGTCAGGAAAAAACCCTGCTCCGTCCCCAATGGCACCCTGTTCCCTATATAGTGCACTGTTTTTGACCAGGGTCCATAGGGCTATTTGGGATGCAACCCTGGTTTTAACTAAAGGCCTGAACGTCAAAGATTCATACTTTTTTATTGATTGATTGATTGCCACTCACCATCAGTCTGAGATTTGCTGAGGAATATTGTGCTGGCCCGAGGATGGTCAGAGGGGTTGTACTCCATGTTCAGCTCTGAGAAAACAAAAACAATCATCACTCTGTCAGTTACTGAATATAACACCCTATTCCCTTCACTTTAGGGCCCCGGTACAGGGAATAGAGTGCTATTTGAGACACAGCCTAAATATTAACCTGTCAGATCAGATGTGTGGAGTTCCTCAAGTTACAACACAAATGTTTTGCAAGAGAGAGAAAAACACCCTCTTGTTGAATATGAAAACATTTCATTGTAGACAAACACATGCAACTTACAACTGACCGACAAAACATAGGGGTGAGATGACATCATTTCAAAGGTTACATTTATAACCAAAGTTTCTCTCTCATCCATGCATTAGCCTCATTGTTAACTCATCCAGCCAGTATATGGCATCAGACAGAACATAGCCACATGCCTAATTCACACAATAGGGCCAAAGCGAGCCAAACCAAGCAGAGCTGTACTGGCCTGATTACACATCCACGATAGTTGCTGGAAGCGTACTGGAAAGGACAGTGTGAAAAGAAAATACCCAAACCAGCACAGTACAGCTCAGATGGACTCCGTAGACAGACAGGAGGCTATATGTGTCATACATATAGAGCTGTTGTGAAGGAAGTTGTCAAGGAGATGAGTCTTTGTTTATACAGGACCTCCTGCCCTCACCTACCGTCAACCAATCATGTCAATGTGGAGCTATACGGAGCCCTCTGCAATGTTACACTTTTTGAGAGGCACACGGTATGAAGCTCAATTTGGCCTGTGCATGCCTCCGGAGGCTTCGCAATTGCGTCATACCATCAATACAGAGCGTCCTACCACATTTTCGGATCAAGCGTAAATTGGCTCTTACCTGCCGACGGTGATTAATAATAATAATATAAATAAAACACTAATTAATAGCTTTTCTGAAAAGCACAGGGGACACAGTCACACGGGCTATAGGAAATGAAAGAGTGAGCAGCCTTAACAGTGAAGCGCCATAGGATGCGTCCCGAATGACAGCCTATTCCCTATTCCATAGTGCACTACTTTTGACCAGAGCCCTGTGTGTTGTTTTTGTTATCTGCTGTTCCCTCTAGTACTCATATATAGATTGTTGTTTGTTTCTCTTCACTCTCACAGAGACATTGAAGAATGATTCATGCTTTGTGATTCAGAGCATTATCTACATCACGGCCTGGGTATATGAGCTACGGATGGGCGTTCATGTCTCACATCAAACAAATAGTTACACTCATATACTATACATATGCTATAGTATGGTAAATTACCATGATGGAGAAAAAGGTACTGAAGGATATTAATAAGCCACTATAGCTACCATTAATTTGGACTGTGTATCATAATGAAGTCTCCATGATAATGTCTGCAATGTGTCAAAATATACATTTGATACCATTGAACGCTACTCTAGCCCTCATGGAGTCACTTTTCCAGAGGCAACATCACCTCAACAACACCACAACAACACCTCAACAACACCACCAACAGCTCAACAGCACCAAAACAACAACAACACCTCAACACCTCCACAACAACAACACCAACAGCTCAATAACAGCTCAACAACAGCTCAACAGCACCAAAACAACAACAACACCACAACACCTCCACAACAACAACAGCTCAACAACAGCTCAATAACAGCTCAACAACAGCTCAACAACAGCACCAAAACAACAACAACACCACAACACCTCCACAACAACAACAGCTCAACAACAGCTCAATAACAGCTCAACAGCACCAAAACAACAACAACACCTCCACAACAACAACAGCTCAATAACAGCTCAATAACAGCTCAACAACAGCTCAACAGCACCAAAACAACAACAACACCACAACAGCACCAGGAAATGGGGGTTTCATGCTCAAACAACTGGAATATAGGTACTACCTTAAATAATAGAATAAACTCAAACCACAAAGCTAAGCCAACTTCATACTCAAGAATGAGAAAAGTCCCTCGAAGATAACCTTGTACTGAAATGGAGTACCTATGTGTGAACGGAAATGGAGAGCCTTTTTTGGTCAATTCTGAATAAAGAACTGCCAGGAATGCAGGGAAGTCCTCTAACTCCCACAGTGGCCCAAACAGCACCCTATATAGTGCACTATAAAGGGAATAGGGTGCCATTTGGTATGCACACAGCCCTACTGTATCCCTTCCCCTGGCAGGCAGACCCAGACCCAGCCAGTAGATTACAGAACAATATACCACCGAACTGGACAGTCAATGACAAGCTGCAAAGGAGTTGCTATGAGGGGTGTTAAAAGGAAAAATATTTTGTGTCATTTATTCATAGTTTTTTCTTTTCATCTTGTTTGAATACAACAAATTGCTACTGTGATGGATGGAGAGACCTGGGGGTGCTGTTGCTGCTGATGAAGAGGTCTGAGGTGTTAGTCAGCAGCAGAGGGATATGACCTGGCGGCAACCCAGACAGAGAGCATGCTGGGCTGGCTGTAGGCCAACTGACCCGGAGGGGTGTGCCAGAGCTGAGAGAGGCCCTTTTAGTTATAATTTTCGTTAGCTCGCTGAGACGTGGGGCAACTCTAAATGGACTGACAGTGTAGATTAGTCTTGCATAAAACACGGCCATTCCGTCAATTTAGCACACTTATGCAACAGAAGCCCAGGTTGTGTCTAAAATGGCATCCTAATCACTGTATATTGGACTACTTTTGACCAGGGCTAACAGGGTCAAAAGTAGTGCACTAAATAGGGAATAGGGTCCCATTTTGGACACAAACCCATAGTATTACAATGAGAGACGTTTCAACACATTCAGAAATTAGAACCAGGAGGTATTCAGAGGCAGAGGTCACTTGAACACAATTAGCGAAAGGGGGTCAGGCAATCCTCTGACAGAAACAAATACCCTGCAGTTCTGCACCATGGACAAGGTACCAACATGTCTCTTTTCTGTAGAGCAAAACTGTTTTTAAATAGATTCAAGTACACAATACAGTAAATCCATTGACCTTAATCTATTCATTTTATATGTAATCAATAAAATTCAATAAAAGATCGTTCACACTTAATTTCCCCCTTTCACTTTGCAGTACACAGTGGGTTGCATCGCAAATCCCTAGTGCACTACTTTTGACCACAGCCCTAGGTGCCATTTGGGACATATACCAGTGTAGATGAATTGGCATCATGCAGACAGGAAGGATATGAGAGCTCAGCCTTTTAATCCATGCCTGTTGATGCCCACTCACTACTACAGAGCACCACCACAGAGTATAGAACCGATCTGGGACTCGAGCGGGTCCGGATCCAGAATTCTAAATAATGTCACAGATCTGATCTGATTGTCACGGGTCTCGGGTATGTGTAATTTTAACTGACTTGTCCGGAAGGGACCGTACAGATCAGAACGAGACTGCTGCAGTGAATAAAGAAAGAGATATTTTATAATTTATGCTGGTCCTCTTGCTTTTCACGAGAGGAGCGTGGCGCGTGGCGCGTGTAGCTTGTTGTTGACCAATCGTGAGTCATCAAAGCGGCAATAGGCTACGGTCATAGAGCCTCGCTCAGTGTGTGGCAAAAATTAGGAGATATCTAATCAATAGAAGATGGAATTAAAATGATGGAATTAGAAGTTAATGGAGGCTACAACTACCAGGAGCCAACAGGTAGGCTGCTACTTAATATTCTGAATGGAGTTGTTGTTATTTGTAACTGTAGGATGAGAAAGCACATGCACTACAGCCTCAGTTAGCTAGCTTAACTAGCTTCTCCCGGTTTGATGCAGTCCAAGACAGGTTCTAGGTAAATAGTATTTGATGATAAATAACCTAGCTATGGCAGCGATTAGTCTACTATAGCATCTCACTCCCTCCTCCCCGTGTAACTCGCTCACAGTAAGGTCCCTCCCTGCCTGCTGGAGCGGCACCTCTCTCCCTCTCGCGGGTCTCTATATTTAAAAAATGTATTTATGCATATCTGGTCCAGGTAGGAAAGCCCCAGGTCCATTACGGAACGGATCCAACTTTTTGGACCTATGAAGACCTCTACCACAGAGCACTACCACAGAGCACTACCACAGAGCACTACCACAGAGCACTACCACAGAGAACTACCACAGAGCACCACCACAGAGCACTACCACAGAACACACTACAGAGCACCACTACAGAGCACTACCACAGAACACACTACAGAGCACCACTACAGAGCACTACCACAGAGAACTACCACAGAGCACCACCACAGAGCACCACCACAGAGCACCACCACAGAGCACCACCACAGAGCACCACCACAGAGCACTACCACAGAGCACACTACAGAGCACCACTACAGAGCACTACCACAGAACACACTACAGAGCACCACTACAGAGCACTACCATAGAGCACTACCACAGAGCACCACCATAGAGCACCACTACAGAACACTACCACAGAGTACTACCACAGGGCACCACTACAGAGCACCACTACAGAGCGAGGGGCAGAGGGGAACAGCAGCCTATGCTATCACAGAGTATGCAGCCACATCCGTCTCTGGGCTCCATGAGAGAGAGTCACCTGAGACATGGCTCAACACCACTGACAACTGAACTGACAGAGAGATAATCAGCATCGTAGGTCTACCTCTTTCCCTCTGTCTCAATCTGACACTGTCCTTCTTTTCTTACTCTGAGTATAATTCTGTTGTCAGACAGCAGGTTGTCAAGCAGTAGGATGGATCTAATGCAGCTGAGACACCATCTGTGGCCAGCCTGCTCCTTCTACAGCAAGGAACACATTTTTTTTGACAAGACATTTACATTACATTTACGTCATTTAGCAGACGCTCTTATCCAGAGCGACTTACAAATTGGAAAGTTCATACATATTCATCCTGGTCCCCCCGTGGGGAATGAACCCACAACCCTGGCGTTGCAAGCGCCATGCTCTACCAACTGAGCCACACGGGACCACACAGGGTAAAGCGCAAACGAGCACTACCATAAATTTTGCAATCGAGATTCACACAAGACCTTGCAACCATGGCGAGGTAAATACCTGTCTACTTACTAAAATTACACTGATTAACGCTTTAGTCATATCACTGTTTACTTATTTACTTATGTCGCTACCTACTCCAGACGACTCATTTTTAAAATTATACTTAACAAAAACATAAACCAACATGCAACAATTTCAAAGATTTTACAGTTCATATGAGGAAATCAGTCAATTGAAATACATTCATTAGGCCCAAATCTATTGATTTAATGACTGGGAATAAAGATATGCAACTGTTGGTTACAGATACCTAAAAAAAAAAAAAATGGGCCTCACAATGGGCCTCAGGATCTCATTGCGGTATTTTTGATCATTCAATTACCAAGCGATAAAATCCAATTGTGTTCGTTGTCCATAGTTTATGCCTGCCCATACCATAACCCCACCATGGGGCACTCTATTCACAATGTTGACATCCGCAAACCGCTTGCCCACACCACACCATACACCATACGCCATACACATGGTCTGCGGTTGTGAGGCCGGTTGGACGTACTGCCAAATTCTCTAAAACAACGTTGGAGGCGGCTTATGGTCGAGAAATTAACATTCAATTCTCTGCCAACAGCTCTGGTGGACATTCCTGCACTCAGCATGCCAATTAGACGCTCCCTCAATGAGAGACATCTGTGGTATTGTGTTGTGTGACAAAACTTCACATTTTAAAGTGGACTTTTATTGTCCCCAGCACAAGGTGGACCTGTGTAATGATCATGCTGTTTAATCAGCCACACCTGTCAGGTGGATGGATTATCTTGGCAAAGGAAAAATGCTCACTGACAGGGATGTAACAAACAAAACGCTTTTTGTGCCTATGTAACAGTTCTGGGATCTTTTATTTCAGCTCATGAAACATGAGACCAACACTTGACATGTTGCGTTTATTTTTTGCTCAGTGTATATAAGCAAAACATATTTATCTTTATTTGGAATGGTTAGCCAGACAAAATTAAATGTGCTGATTTATATAATGATTACGAGTTTGGGGGGATAAAAATGATTAAATGTTAAAGCATTAAACCTCTCACTAAAAGCTTCAGTTATACTAAAGTTATACTTAAACCCAGGGGTGCATGACCCCCCCACATTCTGGGTAGGCTGTTTTCCGGTTTCAGCTAGTGGATTTAGGACAGTACAGTCACCATAGAGCTTGCAGACAGGCTGTGTGAAGGAAAAGCTTCTGAAAGGCTGGCGTATAGGACCAGCACGGGAGAGATGAACAGAGGCAGCTGCTGTTTGTGTTGTGCTTTTTCTCTGAGTTGGAATAGAAAGCAGAGCAGAAAATGGCTACTCTTTAGTTGACTAATCTAGCTGGCAAAGTAACTGCTGTTTGACAGAAGAAGAAAAAAATATTCCTCGTTCTGAGCTACTAGTGTAACTGACATGTTACGTTAGATAATGTTTCATCACCTCTTCACTGAAGTTAATTAACTACTAGCAGCTAGTTAGCTAACTAGTAGCTACCACAGCCAGTTCAGTTTTAGCTAGCCTTTGGCTATCTGTCAGGTAGCAGTATCTAACAGCTGTTGTTGTATGTAAATGTTTTGTAGCCTTTGTTTTGTCCCGTTTCAACAGAAGTAAATTTGATGATTTACCATTGTACTATTAGCTAGCAGAGCCAGCCAAAAGATGGCTAATGTTAGCTAGCTAGCAAATTTGAGCTATTTTTGCCTCAATCACACTAGACCTGAATCAAACGCCGCCAAACGATTAAAGACCGATATTCTGACATTTTTTTTGCTTGACAAAGAGGCACTGAGGCATTTTCATGGGAAAATCAAAAGAAATCAACCAAGACCTCAGAAAAAAAATGTAGACCTCCACATAACAATGGCTCACCGTGAACATGGGTTAACACCTTTCTATAATTAAAACATCACAAAGCAACTGTCTTGATGATGCAGGGGTTGTTTATTCTGCTCTTTGCAAATCGCCAGTAGTTTATTCTTCCCCAAGTCTTTAGTGTCCCACTCCTGATGGAAACAAAATAACACTAGAGCTAACATTAACATAAACACTGGTGACACACTGGTGCTGGGTAAGTCTCAGGTGGAAAATCACCAAATATTATGTAGGGAATATGGTTCCATTTGGGATGCAGCCTGTGTAAGAGAAGGCTAATATCGCCTGTAGCGTAGGCCTGCTGTTCTCTGATAGGCTTTATGAATTAAGAATGGGACTGTTAAACAGTGCTGTGAACAGAGAGAGAGAGAGAGAGAGAGGGAGAGAGAGAGAGGCTGAGAGCTTGGCATAAAGGAGAAAAGAACAGAGGCTGGGGCAACCACAACACAGGCCACATATCACAGTCACATGTTTGTTTGGAAACACTGGATGCCTGCAGGTGACTAGTGACAGGTGACTGGGGCAGGCAGGAGGGAGGGGGACATTTGTATGTTGTTTCTGTTAGACTTAACAGGGATTGAATAGATTTAAGGATTCACTACAGCAACAACACATTTAGATTTGGTCCAAAACAATCAACTTTTCAGTTTGAGAATATTGGTATGAAGATAATGGGAGAATGATAGAGCAGTCAATAAAACAAAAGTAAGCTGTAAAATACTTGTAAATGTGATTTGCGAAAGGTCTTAAGTGTGAGGCAACGCTAGAAAATCTCTGAAGAAATAACAACAACACTTGTTTCTGCTGCTCTCTGTCTCTGGCATTTGATATTTTACAAGAAGGACTCCTAAGGATCTTGTCCGGTGATGTCAACATGAGTATTTACAGTGTTGACCAGATGACTACTGCCTGCCATTCTTTTGTGTGGCTCTCACTACGCTAAAAGGATTCTCTTAATATTACTGACTGATAGTTGCTGCAACTACTTTGCACATAAATGCATCTTTGTGTCAACTGAACAGAATAATTGAACAGAATGACACTTCCTTTATAAACTCCTAACCCAAAGCAAAACATGCAAATGTCAGAAGAGAGAGAATTAACAAAAACAGCTACTGCTCCCAAACTACTGTCTGTATCATCCATCCTGTCACTTAGCAAACACAGCATATGTCCAAAATAGCGCCCTATCCCTTATATAGTGCACTACTTTTGACCAGAGCCCTATGGGTGAGAAAAGTAGCCCTGACAGAGCCAGACTGAAGCCAAAGCACCATTAGTCTGTCAATCAGATATGTAACTAATTGCTTCAGTCTTCCCCTGAGAATACTATTTCTCTGCAACTAAATAATCCAAGAATCTTACTCAACATCAGACAGGGATGTCAACTCAGATTTGTATAATTGCATTATTTGTATAATGGCAAATGAAAATCAGATTGCCAGTAAATTATTTCCTCTGAGCACATTATTGAAGGTCAATGAAACCAATGCTTCTAAAGGGGTTATTCATGTGATGAGATGCTCACTGATGGGAATAAATGATTCTCCCTTTACTGGTCAATAAATCAATCAACCACCTCACGTACTCCTGCCAAGGCTTAATCTGCTAGAAATGATTCATTAGCAGTAAAGGGGAAGACAAAACAGTAACAGGGAATTTAACTTCTCTCCTTCCTGCAAACTTTGGACATTTCTTTTTGGACAGACATCTTCAATGGTTTAAGGCACACTAATTCCAGGTATAGAGATGGTTGGATTGTGATTACAGCCAATATTTAATGTAAAAATGCTTACCTTTTCTTCTCTTCAAAACCACCAGTTTTAATAGAGGGGGTATTAAAAGGAAATAGGACAGCGTCTGAGCGTCTCAACATTTGCATAATTTCAGATGAGGCTGGTGTCTACAGACAGAGAAGTAGGAAGGAGGAGACAGGAGGGGAGGAATAGGGAGCGAGTGATGGAAGAGAAGAAGAAACAGAAATGGAGTTGAAAGTGGTGGAAAATGTATGAAAGAACAGTGAGATTGACACAGTAGGAGAAACGGGGACAGACAAACTGTAACATAACAGCTAACTTATACAGTTTAAGTCGAAAGTTTACATTCACTTAGGTTGGAGTCATTAAAACTAGTTTTTCAACCACTCCACAAATGTCTTGTTAACAAACTATAGTTTTGGCATGTCGGTTAGGACATCTACTTTGTGCATGACAAAAGTAATTTTTCCAACAATTGTTTACAGACAGATTATTTCATTTATAATTCACTACTTATAATTCACTGTATAACAATTCCAGTGGGTCAGATGTTTACATACACTAAGTTGACTGTGCCTTTAAACAGCTAGAAAAATTCCATAAAATGATATCACGGCTTTAGAAGCTTCTGATAGGCTAATTGACATCATTTGAGTCAATTGGAGGTGTACCTGTGGATGTATTTCAAGTCCTACCTTCAAACTCAGTGCCTCTTTGCTTGACATCATGGGAAAATCAAAAGAAATCAGCCAAGACCTCTGAAAAATAATTGTAGACCTCCACAAGTCTGATTCAACCTTGGGAGCAATTTCCAAACGCCTGAAGGTACCACGTTCATCTGTACAAACAATAGTATGCAAGTATAAACACCATGGGACCACGCAGCCGTCATAACGCTCTGGAAGGAAACGCATTCTGTCTCCTAGAGATGAACGTTCTTTGGTGCGAAAAGTGCAAATTAATCCCAGAACAACAGCAAAGGGCCTTGTGAAGATGCTGGAGGAAACAGGTACAAAAGTATCTATATCCACAGTACAATGAGTACTATATCAACATAACCTGAAAGGCCGCTCAGCAAGGAAGAAGCCACTGCTCCAAAACCGCCACAAAAAAGACAGACTATGGTTTGCAACTGCACATGGGGACAAAGATCGTACTTTTTGGAGAAAAGTACCTCTGGTCTGATGAAACAAAAATAGAACTGTTTGGCTATAATGACCATCGTTATGTTTGGAGGAAAAAGTGGGAGGCTTGCAAGAAGAACAGCATCCCTACCGTGAAGTACAGGGGTGGCAGCATCATGTTGTGAGGGTGCTTTGCTGCTGGAGGGACTGGTGCACGTCACAAAATAGATGGCATCATGAGGTAGGAAAATTATGTGGATATATTGTTGCAACATCTCAAGACATCAGTCAGGAAGATAAAGCTTGGTCGCAAATGGGTCTTCCAAATGGACAATGACCCCAAGCGTACTTCCAAAGTTGTGGCCAAATGGCTTAAGGACACCAAAGTTAAGGTATTGGAGTGGCCATCACAAAGCCCTCACCTCAATGCTATAGAAAATGTGTGGGCACAACTGAAAAAGCATGTGCGAGCAAGGAGGCCTACAAACCTGACTCAGTTACACCAGCTCTGTCAGGAGGAATGGGCCAAAATTCACCCATCTTATTGTGGGAAGCTTGTGGAAGGCTACCCAAAACGTTTGACCCAAGTTAAACAATGGAAAGGCAATGCTATCGAATACTAATTGAGAGTATGTAAACTTCTGACCCACTGGGAATGTGATGAAAGAAATAAAAGCTGAAATAAATCATTCTCTCTACTATTATTCTGACATTTCAAATTAAATGTGAAATAAAGTGGTGATCCTAACTGACATAAGACAGGGAATATTTACTAGGATTAAATGTCAGGAATTGTGAAAAACTGAGTTTAAATGTATTTGGCTAAGGTGTATGTAAACTTCAGCTGTATATCTCAACAGGGCTGAAGCACACAGAGCTTGTGACACATTACAAGACATTTTCTTCAAGGCATGAGCAGTGAGCACCATCTTATATCTGATAATAAACCAGTCTATTTGACATATATAGGCAGTGATAAATGTAAGAGAGAATAAAGACAGTTGAGGAAAGGGTTTCTAGTTTTAAAAATGCTGCATCTTACTTCCTGTTGACTACTCCATGTACAATGCACACGCTAGTCACATGCGGGGAGAGAATAACATGGCAAGGGACTCATGCAGAGTCATAATAATATATAGACAGTTTCTGACCATATAATCAATAAAGGATGTTCCTTCTGCACCAAATAATTAGTGCAATAAATGGTATCTAGCCACTACATTGATAAATACAAAGGAGAGGACATGTTTAGAACACCCCCAGAAGGCTACAGGAGTTCTTCCCAATTACATTCAAGATGATGTCACTCATCATCAATTACTTCAAAGTAATGAGCTATAAGTCGACTTCAAAGCACCCAGCATGTTAGGTCAGTGCATCCCAAATGGCACCCTATTGCCTATATATTGTGCTACTTTTGACCAGAGCCCTATGGGGAATAGGGTTCCATTTGGGACGTAAGCCGTGTCTTAGCTCACTCAACCCTGAGAGCCCATTATGGACTTAATAACAAGATACCATTACACAAACCTCACAGAGAGGAGAGACTCCCTGCATCTATAAACTTAAATAGGAGCGTCAGCTGATGCCTGCCTGGCGCCCTGGTCTGCAGAATGAACAATCATCTTAAAGCAGGATTCAGGAACACAGTAAGCTTTGTGTGACAGAGAGAACATAAGACTGCGTTGTCCCCCCCCCCCATCTCCCTCTGAGAGTGTCTCTTTCATTGTGACCATCTCTCACTCTCCCTACCTCTCTCTCTCTTCCTCTACAAAATAAGTTTTCGCTCAAAGATATTATTCAAATTTTAACTAGAGAGAAATTATATTTATTCTAGAATACTTCCTGAATATAGGACACAGGATCTTTGGTATTGAACATGTTGTCTTCTATACTCAGGTAATGAGGAAAAAGGGCCTTGCCAGTCGGCACCATTCTCAACAGAATAATTGTGTCCCAAATGGCATCCTATTCCCTATTACAGTGAACTACTTTTGACCAGGGCCCAGACACTTGTGAAAAGTAGTACACTATAAGGGGTGCGTACTGGCGGCAGAGAAGTCAGGCGCAGGAGAGCAAAAACTGTGTTACAATGGCGCAGTATAATAATAAAAACCACCGTAAACAGAACAATCAATACAATGGGTACAAAACCCGTCGCACAAAAGAATAACGTGCACAAGCACTTACAATAAACAATTCCGGACAAGGACTTGGGGGAACGGAAGGTTAAATACACAACATGTAATGATGGATTTGAAACCAGATGTGTGGGAAGACAAGAAAAAACAAATGGAAAATTAAAAGTGGATCGATGATGGCTAGAAGACCGGCGACGCCGACCGCCGAACGCCGCCCGAACAAGGAGAGGAACCAACTTCAGCGGAAGTCGTGACAGCACTATAAAGGGAATGAGGTACCATTTGTCATCTGCATATGTGACACTTAAAGCCAACATTTCTTCAAGTTGTTACCATCATTGCAAAGCCCTAGTTATGTTCTTGCTTTGACAGTCATTTCTGAAGATAATTATTTATTTAATATGATTAGTGAATAATTTACATCTGTCCCTCATTTTAAGGTCAACCCTGTTATGTGAACAGAACTCTCGTTTTATTATGAAACTATTCAATTTTAAATTATTTTTTCAAAAGAAAAATAGTTAAATAATAGTGTAGAAGCTGGTTCTACTATTTTTTGCCATTTTCTGGTGTTTGAGCTGAGCGAGTTGAGCATAACACATCAACCCTGTTACCCATAGATAGATAGGCTAGAAATATTTTAACAATGTCATTTTTGGGGTGAAGCTTGCATTCAATTGCTACTCCCGGTTGCCACAACAAGCTTCCATCTCCCCTGTCACAAGGAGATTTATGGCTGATTAAGATGAAAACCTTAACTCTGTTACTGTCAACCCTGTTAAGTTCAAACCTCGTACGTTCAACCCTGTTACGTTCAACCCTGTTACGGTCAACCCTGTTACGGTCAACCCTGTTACTTTGTTGGCACTTACTATTGTAACTTTTTTTTATTCAACCCCCTGAGATGGGAAAACATGTTTTTTATTAAGTTGTGCTGATTGCGTCAGAATGTTAAAATTAGGTGAAATTACGTATATTTTTTTTACCAAGTTACACTACACAAAATGTACTCTATTCGTGGAACGACCCTGTAGTTCTTTTAAAAGAGGGAACCAGAACTATTTTTACAAGAGTATTCTAATAACAAATACTGAGATTTAGTCCATTAGAGTCTTGGGGTTAACAGTCCATCCTTTCAGAAGCGAATAACCCTCTTTATAGTGTCTCATAAGACTCCCCATCTAAATGAAGGCATTAGTTTGTCTCTCTCAGTAGTGATTTGTCCCGCTGGGCATGTAATTTGCATCTACAGGCTTCAGCTGCTGCTGTGGTAAGACAGCTACAGATAACACACACACACACACAACTGCTGTGGTAGGACAGCGACAGACAGCCCCGCTGATCAGTCTGCCGTTCAGAAGCACATCGCCATCCTGTCTATGACCTCACTTGCAGACCTCGTTCCAAATAGCACCCTATTCCCTATATAGTGCACTACTTTTGACCAGGGCTCTGGATGCTGTCCGACAGACACCCAACATTGTATAAACTGCCTTAATTTTGCTGGAACCCAGGAAGAGTAGCTGCTGCTTTGGCGGCAGCTAATGGGGATCCATAATAAATACAAACACATTCACCTATATGCTCCTTTCAAATCACAAAATGAGCAGTCCACAGTATCTCTCTCTCTGTCAGTCTCTTCTTTAATCTCCCTCCCTCTTTTTTCCCCTCACCATCCATATGTGTAGTAGAGGGATACTCTGTGTCACATTGCTCTCGTCTTCAAGCTAAATCTCAAAAGCAGAGGTGTTATTGGTGGTGTTTCTAGGGACTTGCAAGGCTGCTCCAGAATAACATGCTGGGTGCATTAAACCAACACCACCACATTATGGGCTTGCTGTTCTGTCCATTCCAGCTCTCAGAAGTAAGAGCCAAGGCAGAGTGAGACACAGCCTATAATTAAAACTGTACAGACAGTCGCATATTCTATCCACCACTGTGGGTTCACTGTGGCTTGGACATAACCAGTGTTTGAATTGGACCGGTACCACCACCTCAAAATATTCTACTGCTTGAGTAACAGAATATCTTATAGAATATTGGATCAAATATTGTGGAGTACTGTCACCTAAATATATACAATGCTGGGCTAGACACAAAGTGAGTACAGGCCTATATTTAAATCCACTTTAAGCACTGGACATACCCATAAGAAATACTGATGAATCTTCAGTGGCCTGATGTCATGATAGGGAATGGTGGAAACCCCAATAGCAGTTGATGTCAAATGTGCAGACTTTGCAGTTCATGGATTTTCAGACATGCATGTTGCTGAACAGACCTTACAATATTTCACTTCAGAGAATTTAATCTCTACATGAGTCGGTCCAGCTTGAGTAGGTTATACCCATTTAGTAGACACTTTGAGAGTAAATGTATCAATTTTTAATATATGTTTCAATAAAGAGTGCTATACCATGCCACCGTTGGTGTGTCTTTCATGCTCCAAGTGAAAACAAAGAGAAGCATTTATGAACAGGATGTTGTCTGTTCTGGTGCACCAAGGCTGTCCCCCAAATGGCACATTATTCCCTATAGTGCACCACTTTTGACCAGGACCTACAAGGCTCAGTCTCCGGTCAAAAGTAGTGCTCTTTAATGGGAATAGGGTGCTATTTGGGACAACCCATATTTCAACATGTCACATGGGACTGAGAGGCAGACTGGATGCCCATGCTGCCTACCCCCATGTATAGAAATACCTATGTAATAACATTCAGATAATCAGGCTGGCCTAATATATGCATTAAGTCAATCACAGAGATCCATTGCCAGGGGGAGGAGAACGCCCTGCATATATTATAAATGACCAATAAAGGTCCCACACTAGTAAATGTTGCCGACATGCAGCCTGGTCTCATACACTAGATGTAGCATAGTAAATATAAATCCTGGATACTAAAATTAGTATGGTATGTTACATTTGGTATGGTTATATAAAACAGCTGGTTACTTAAGGCAACAAATTAAGTAGGGTGGTTGGTCAGGGTGGATGGGTGGGCATATAACACTAACGTCTAGCAACCCAAAGGTTGTGAGTTTGAATCTCATCACAGTCAACTTAAGCATTTTTGATAATTATCCAACCTTTCAACTACTTACTACTTTTTAGCTACTTTGCAACTACTTACTGTGTTAGCTAACCCTTCCCCTAACATTAACCTTTTTAACTAACCCCTCCTCTAACCCTAACCTTAACCCTTTAGCTAAACCTTCTCCTAACCCTAACTCCTAACCTAGCTAACGTTAGCCACCTAGCCAGAATTCCTAACATATCATACGAAATGGGTGATGGACATCTACAAATTAATGCATACCATATGAAACTTAAACTATATTAAATGAGTATCTTGGTTTCCGTATAGAATAATACGAAATACTCTGAGACCAGGTTGCAGCGACATGTTATATTTATAGCCTACTTGGCAAGCCAAACCAATAAAACATTCAGTGTGAACTTCAAAATGTTGAGTCGTGTTTCAAAACACTCACCCCCATCACACGAGAACATTAAACATTAATAGGTCTACATTAGGCAATTATTTTATACTTTACCGTCGACATTCTCTCGGTCGCTGATGTGCTGCAGGTTGCAGCCCGTATCCTCCCTACTCAACTCCGGCTCCGTGTTGTACGACTCCAGCCTCGAATGAGCATTTCTTCGGAGCTTCGGACTTGAAGACACACAGCAAGAGGTCGTGCTCCCCATCTGTCCAATGCGTTACAATGTTGCTATTACCTATTGGAAGAATGACATCGGTAGTTGAAATCGCTACTGAATCGGGGAGGAGGATCAAAGCAACGAGGGTGAAACCACCGCCGCAACCAGCACATGAATACACTGTCATTGATAAATCCTCCAACAACATCTGCGACTAAGCAGAGAAATGTTTCGCATTTTACACTGTAAACTGTTTTTAGCCAGCCTACCTTCTTCTAAGTAAATCAACTAAGCTTCCACAGTCGGCCAAGACCACGCATTAACCATGCTTTCGAACATGACTAACGTTAATTTCTAAATCATCCATGCCTGATGAGGAGGAGACATCGTCGTTTTTATCAGTTGTAAAGGGAATGTAAATGGAGCTCTGCGATACACATGATCGTGAAGGCAACACAGTTGTAGCTTGAAAAGGTTCCGGTTCAAGTGGGTGGTTACAAATTAGCTCAGAACCTCCTGTCATGATCACATCAGAGACACATATTCCCAGATCACAAAGACCCACAAAGAATTCTATAAACTCCCATATCTTTTAGGCGAAATACCGCAATGTGTAATCACGGCAGCAACATTTGTGGCACGTTGCCATGAGAAAGGGACAACCAACGGAGCACAAACAACATCGAAAATACCACCAATATCTTTCTGTTAATTTAATTCAATTCAAAGGGATTTATTGACATGGGAAACATATGTTTACATTGCAAAAGCAAGTGAAATAGATAATAAACAAAAGTGAAACAAATAATTTAAAGAAATTATAATAAATATACTCAAAAGTTACAAAGGAATAGACATTTCAAATGTCATATTATATTATACTGTGTTGTAACGATGTGCAACTAGTTAAAGTACAAAAGTCCAAATAAATAAACATTATTTATCTTTCCCCACTATTCTTACTACAATTATTTACACATTGCTAAAACACTGCACATAGCTGATATTATAAACTGTGTGGTTCAAGCCCTGAATGATGATTGGCTGACAGCCGTGGTATATAAGACCTGATACCAGGAGTATGACAAAACATTTATTTTTACTGCTCTAATTATGTTGGTAACCAGTTCATAATAGTAATAAGGCACCTCGGGGGTCTGTGGTATATGGCCAATATACCATGGCTAAGGGTTGCGTCGTGCATAAGAACAGCCCTTAGCAGTGGTATACTAGCCATATACCACACCCCCTCGTGCCTTATTGCTTAAATATAACACTTGAAATGTCTGTTTTTAAACTTTTTTGAGTGCAATTTTACTGTTAATTTCTAATACTTTGTGTGTGTGTCTGTGCAGGGGCGGACTTAGCGATTTGGAGTCCCCAGGCAAATAAAAAAAGACCAAATCAGATGTGGCTTTGTGTCACTACAATATAACAACAGTAGTATGGATAACTAATTATTCCAAAAGCCTTATACAGCCTGGAATGGATAGGTGAGGTGAGGATTGGCTCCACAGAAATCTGTCTTGTAAATCATAAACTCACTGCCATGAAGCTCGGGAACTTAAAAATATACCCATGCACAGATAAAGGATTAGACAAAAGTAACCTTATACATTTGAAGTCGGTAGTTTACATACACCTAGGTTGGAGTAATTAAAACCTCTTTTTCAACCACTCCACAATTTCTCAAAACTATAGTTTTGGCAAGTCGGTTAGGACATCTACTTTGTGCATGACGCAAGTCATTTTTCCAACAATTGTTTACAGACAGATTATCTCACTTATAATTCACTGTATCTCAATTCAATTCCAGTGGGTCAAAAGTTTACATTCACTAAGTTGACTGTGCCTTTAAACTGCTTGGAAAATGCCAGAACATAATGTCATGGCTTTAGAAGCTTCTGATAGGCTAATTGACATAATTAGAGTCAATTGGAGGTGTACCTGTGGATGTATTTCAAGTTTTACCTTCAAACTCAGTGCCTCTTTGTAGACCTCTACAAGTCTGGTTCATCCTTGGAAGCAATTTGCAAATGCCTGAAGGCACCACGTTCATCTGTACAAACAATAGTACGCAAGTATAAACACCATGGGAACACGCAGTCGTCATACCGCTCAGTAAGGAGACGCATTCTGTCTCTTAGAGATGAATGTACTTTGGTGCGAAAAGTGCAAATCAATCCCAGAACAACAGCAAAAACCTTGTGAAGATGCTAGAGGAAACAAATACAAAAAAATTATCTATATCCACAGTAAAACGAGTCCTATATCTACAGAACCTGA
This sequence comes from Salvelinus fontinalis, assembly GCF_029448725.1. Taxonomy (NCBI): domain Eukaryota; kingdom Metazoa; phylum Chordata; class Actinopteri; order Salmoniformes; family Salmonidae; genus Salvelinus; species Salvelinus fontinalis. Next base: position 23,716,838 of record NC_074690.1, on the reverse strand, counting down.
AAGGCTGCTCAGCAAGGTGTAACGGGTGACGCTCTCCTCATCCTCGGACGAGGTGAGGAGAGAAGGATCTTCAGACCAAAACGCAGCTTGTGG